>NC_064858.1:106278729-106498729 GCF_024139225.1 Suncus etruscus
ATAATGGACAAAAGTACTTATCTGATGCTAATCAAGCCCAGGGAGGTCTTTATATATCAAAAAGAGCATGGGGCTGGAGAGATAGCACAGTGGTAGGGCGTTTGCCTTGCAAGCAGCCGACCCAGTACTGACATTGGTTGGAATCCTGGCATCCCAGAAGTAACCCTGAGCGCCTCTGGGTGTGTCCCCAACACAAAACAAAAAGGTGGGGGCGCGAAGGGGAAGAAGAAGCTCTGTGTGTGCTGCGAAGTCTGATTATTAATGGCATTTCAATTTAATCAGGTATTTATTGGTTTGTCCACTTAGAAATGTAGTTTCTACTTTGAATTACCCTTTTCCTCTGAGCATAACTTGAAGGTAGAATAGGGGCAACAGAGCGGGTAAAGCACTTGCCTTGCACCCACCAAACCTCTGTTGCATCCCTAGTACCACATATCAGGTGTGAGCCCAGAGTGAAGGGGCTGAAGTCCCAATACCACCACTGGGTGTGGCCCCCAAACAAGAACATTAAACAAATTTTAAAGCATATCTTAAAAAATACTAAACAAAAGCAAAATAGACCCATTGCCAGAAACTGTTCTGTTTCTGATGTAAGTTTTCTGTGGATAGTTTGGATTGGATATCTTTCCCCGTGACTTTAGCTACTTTTCTGGGAGTGCAGCATAGTTGCTTTAGAAACCTTAACAGCAACAGCAGCAGCAGCAGCAACAATAATACTTGGGTATTTTGCTAATAAATATCCTCTTTAGCCAAGAAGATAGCTCAGAGACAGCCACATAGTTTGCATGCATGAGTACGGCAACTGGAAAGGCAGAGAATCATCCTCACATTAACTACATTTTCCTAGAAATAGGAATTACTTCTTTCATATAACGTTCACCAATGATCAAAGCGTATTCTGTATTTTAATCCTTTGCAACCGAATTGTGTGCTTTGAAGCTTGTGGTAGGGGATTAAGTAAATTTCCTTGTAGTTATTCAGGTTTATACACTTGAACTGATATTTACCTACCTGTTGCATAAAGTCCTTGACATTTAAATTAATTACATACACTACTTCAAATTATGGTAATTTTAATTCACATCTGGAGAGAAATAACTCAAGAGGAGAATATCATGTCTTATATATGAAATCTCAGAATTTCTTTTCTTTGAAAAAGAAATTAAGTTAACATTAAATTACAATTAAGTTAATTGTAAACATTTTGTTTATGTTCAGTGTATCAGATGCTCTGTACTATCTGCTACTCTATTTTTTCCCTTTTGAAAAATTTCATTAAATCACGTTGAGATAGAATTTAAAAATTGTTGCTAGTTGCATTTCAGTCATAAAATATTGCAACAACAGTCCCTTCACCAGTATTCATTTCTGCCACCGATTTCCCCAGTATCCTTCCCATTGTTCCCCCAACGAGCCTGTTCCTGCAGCAGGTTCTCTCTCTCTCTCTCTCTCTCTCTCTCTCTCTCTCTCTCTCTCTCTCTCTCCCTCTCTCTCTCTCTCTATCCCCCCTCTCTCCCTCTCTCTTCTCTCTCTTTCTCTCTCTTCTCTCTCTCTTCTCTCTCTCTACATTCAACTATTATTCTCATCTATCTTAACTGCACTTCCCACCCATTATTTATATCTCTTCATATTATTCTTATAGGTTAGTGTTTTTATATATATCCTGCAGATGAGTATGGAAATGACACCATTTTACCAACCAGTCAAAACATAACCATCCAATATAACCACTTTTGACAAAGACATTTTATTACACATATACATTCATTTGAAATTTATGGCCAATTTGAATAGAACTCAACATGTATTTTATCCATAAGACCCACCACAGATTTGCTTCTCTCTGATTATGAATCATTCTATGATTGCTCCTCTCCCTCTGACTCATTTCACTCATCATGAGACTTTATGTCTATCCATGCATCGTCAAATTTCATGACTTCATTTTTTCCTAACAGCTACATAGTATTCCATTGTGTAGGTGTAGGACAGTTTCTTGATCCACTCATTCATTCTCCAGAACTTGGGTTGTTTCCAGATTCTGGCTGCTGTGAATAGTGTTGCAGTATACAAGGGAGTGCAGATGCCTTTTCTGCATTGTTGTGGTTCTCCTGGGTATATTCCCAGTCCTAGGAGCAGTATCGGTAGGTCAATAGAAGAACCACAATGTCTAAGTCTGTTTGTTTTTGTTTTGGGGTCACACCCGGCAGTGCTCAAAGGTTACTCCTTGCTCTCTGCTCAGAAATCACTCCTGGCAGACTCAGGGGACCACGTGGGATGCCAGGATTCGAACCACCATCCTTCTGCATGAAAGGCAAATGTCTTACCTCCATGCTATCTCTCTGGCCCCAATGTCTAATTTTTTTAAGAAAAGTTTATATATTTTTTCGAAAGGGTTGGACCAGTCAACATTTCTAACAGATGTGAATGAGAGTCCCTTCCCCCTTCCCCCATCTGCACCAGTACTGTTTGTTCTTTTTTGGGGGAGGCACACTCAGTGACGCTCAGGGTTACTCCTGGCTATGCATTCAGAAATCGTTCCTGGCTTGAGGGATCATATGGGACGGCGGGGGATCAAACCACGGCTTGTTCTAGGTCAGCTGTATGCAAGGCAAACGCCCTACTACTGTGCCACTAGTACTGGTTGTTCTTATCTTTTTTTTGGGGGGGGGGCCACACCCGTTTGATGCTCAGGGGTTACTCCTGGCTAAGCGCCCAGAAATTGCCCCTGGCTTGGGGGGATCATATGGGACGCCTGGGGATCGAACCGCGATCCTTCCTTGGCTGGCGCTTGCAAGGCAGCACCTTACCTCTAGCGCGCCTCACCGGCCCCTCTTATTTTTCTTGATGTGTGCCATTCTCTGTGGTGTGAGGTGATATTGTCTGTATTGATTTGCATCTCACTGTTTTCCTTCTTTTGACTCTGTGACTCCTCACTCTTAAACTTGTCTTCAGATATTCTTTACAGTCCTTTAATAATAATCCCTTTTGGTTGAATTACCATCCTCCATTTTGATGAATTTTCTTACAACCATAACTTGAATTTATGCCTTTCAGTCTCACACACATTACTATAGCAGATACCCGGTAAATGACAAATACTTGGAAATCCACTTAAGTACTGATATTCCCTTCCAGCCTGGCCTTGCTTATCTCCTGCCACCAGGCTTACTCAGCTTCCCTCCACAGATGTTCTTTTTTATGATACTGCTATGAGTCTGAGCTGGTCTGGAGCTTTGAAGCTAGAAGAGTATCTGGGTTCAAATCTCAATTCCACCAATAGCTACTAATTCCCCTCTCTAATATTGAGATGTAATGAATGAATACATTTATACCTTGGAGCATATGCTTGGCATACCAAATGTACTTAATAAATATGAGAAAGTGATGTCATCCCTCCCCCTTTCTTTGCAGCTAAACCTACCACCTGTGTATATTTGACTTCCACTTTTGTCCTGAAACTTTCTGGGCTTAAATTTTTATGTGGGCATTTGACATTTTCACCTTGGTTTCCTACAGGCATTTTAAATGTTTGTATTTTAACTTTTAACTTTAAACTTTTACAGTTTAAAGTTTAACTCATTTCTACCAGGACATCTATTCTGCTTCCTATATGTCTTACTTTATATAATGGTATGGAACCTTCTATGCTTTAAAACACTGATGCCTGCCCTCTTGGCGCCTGAAATTAATACCTTTTCATTCTTTTCTACTTTTTTTCAGGCTCCTCATAATCTCACAACTCAGTTATTTCATTTGCTTGATGATTTCTTTCTACCTGTTTTCACCTTTTAACTCAGACTTTCTTTCTAAATATTTTTCACATGTAAATATGGTAACTTTAAAAAATTTTTTAATTTTTTTTAAATTCTTTTAAAAAGACTAAAAATTCTTAGTGGGCCTGCATAATCTAGCTTTATCTTTATGGATGGATAATCCATCTTTCTAGCTCCTTCTTCTAATAGCTTTCTTTCTCTCTCTACCTCCCCTTGTTCTTTTTTTTACCTTACATTTTTACTGAGAAGGTGATTTTTGGCTTTTTTTTTTTAATATATATTTTGCTAGGTATGGGGCTAATGAGGAAAAAATATTACCCTTTTCAGGCATACCAATTCATTTAACAAATTCAAGTTAACCATTATTACATGCCTGATTTCACCTATCAAACAGTAATTATTATTGGTCAGACACTGGTAGGTGATTGATAGCAGTCACTAGACAAATAACATCCCAAGTATTCATAATAGAGGATAGGTTCAAATCCAACATAATATAATATATTTTACAAGTGTGCATGAGGTGTTATATTAAAACATAGGAGTTAATTTGTTAGGAATTTGGAAGAAAGTCAAGATCACAGAAGAAGTGAGTGGCTCTTGAGTTCTGATGGAGTTGGTGGTCGGGTTTTCATGCCAAGGATCCAAATCAACACCTTATACATTCAAAACCTGCACTCTAGCCCTGAATTATAGTCCAATGCAATTGGATTGTATTTCAAAGACAAGATCTTTGCCAGGGCCTGGAGAGATAGCACAGCGGTGTTTGCCTTGCAAGCAGCCGATCCAGGAACAAAGATGGTTGGTTCGAATCCCGGTGTCCCAGATGGTCCCCCGTGCCTGCCAGGAGCTATTTCTGAGCAGACAGCCAGGAGTAACCCCTGAGCACTGCCGGGTGTGGCTCAAAAACCAAAAAAAAAAAAAAAAAAAAAAAAAAAGATCTTTGCCAACAGAAAAAGGGAAGAAATATATTCTGAGCTGGTTACTATGACAATACTGTGGATGGAGGGGCCAGAGCAATAGTATAGTGTGGATAGGCAGGGCACTTGCCTTGTATGCAGCTGGCCTGGATTTGATCCCCACCACCAGTATGGTCCCCTGAGACCAAAGCCTGGAGTAAACCCCTGAGTACCTCTGGGTGTGACCTAAATTACCCCTTACCTCTCCCCCGAAAATAATCCCAATATGGACAGAGAAAGCTGCTTGTGGATACAGAGTACACATTAAATTCCAGTATTGAAAAAGAAGAACTTTCTAAGCCAGTTTTCACAAAACTTGTGTGGACAATAACAAGTGGCTCTTTAGAACCAGAATCATGAAGTTAGATGGGAAAGTTGTCACTGAACTGTGAGGACAACACTACTTATTTCTTTTGAGAGTGGGCCACATCCAGCAGCGTTCAGGGATTACTCTTAGCTTTGTGCTCAGAAATCGCTCCTGACAGGCTCAGGGGACCATATGGAATACCTTGTATCCAACCAGGGTTTGTCCAGGTCAGCTGCGTGCAAGACAAGTGCCCTACTGCTGTGCTATCGCTCTGGCCACAATACTACGTGTTTTTGACGATTCTGGTATCTTTTCCATTTATCTTGAGCTTTTATATAAGTATGTAAAATTAGCAAGTTTGTGGGGCCAGATTTGATCCCTGAGATTACATGTGGTCTCTGGATTAAAGCAAGGAGTAAACCATGAGCACAGCTGGATATGGCCACCCAGACCAAAAAAAAAAAAAAAAAATCAAACTAACAAGTTTGCATCTCAGAAGTTTGTTGTCATAGTACAAGAAATAGAGTAGGATGGTAGAAACTAGGGCTGGAAGAACCTGCCATGGAATGAGTGCATCATGCCTAAAGAGGATGAAGAAATGGCAATGCAAGTCAGAGTAAAGTACAGTGACTGAAGCACTTCCCTTGCACGTGACTGACCTGGTTTGAAGCCTATACCCCATGTGGTTGTTTTCCCTGCCAACCCCCTACCCAAGCCCTTAAACTGATCCCTGAGCACAGAACCAGAGAAATCCCTGAACGCTGCTGGGTGTGACCCAAAATAAAAAAGGAAATGGCAGTAGGGATGGCAGTTACTAATCATCAAAACCATGATTAAAATGATTGACAATTGGACTGACATGATAGCACAGTGGGGAGGGAGTTTGTCTTGCACACAGCTGAGTCGAGTTTGATCCCCCAACCCCAAATGGGCCCCTGGACTAATGTCAGGAGTGATCTTGGATGAAGAGCCAGCATTGCCAGGTGTGGCCCCTCAAAAAAGTAAAAACAAACAAAGATTACTAGCAATTTTTGAGTGGCAAGACAGTGTTTGGGTTTTTTTGTTTGTTGGTTGGTTTTTGGTTTTTTGGCCACCCCCGGTGATGCTCAGGGATTGCTCCTGGCTATGTGCTCAGAAATCACTCCTGGTTTTGGAGACCATATGGGAAACCAGGGGATCGAACCTCGTTTCGTCCTAGGCTAGCATGAGCAAGGCAGATGCCTTAAGGCTTGCGCCACAGCTCCGGCTCTAGTGTTTGTTGTTTAATTTTGAGTTTCAAAGTCAGAAAACCTGGATACAAATCTCAGTCCTGCGATCGTCTCTGAAGGTATGTTCTGGAGCAGATTTCTCTTGAATTAGCCTTGACCAGTTTGGAAATGAACTTCCCTTGTTAGGATGGCCAATGGTACACAGGCTCAGATGCATTTTGGTTTCTGCTCTTTCTTTGCACTCTCTTAGTTTGCATTTAAGGAAATGAACATGATGTGACATATCTCAGTCAGAATGTCAGGATAATCACAGAATTGCCACTAGACTTTCCTTGCCATTGTATTTCCCACTGTTACCTTGCCTATGCCTAACTTTATTCAGTATTCTTTTTTTATACACTACTTCTAAGTTATTCTTATTGTTTTCATTTGAAAGTAAAAAAAAAAGCCAATACCCTCTGATTCATCTCCCTCCCCCATCTTAATGAAATCATTCTAGAAAGGTGAGTTCCATCATGAACATCTTCAGTAATAATAATTGTACGATTGTAGCAGCCTCTAAAACAGCTAGAACCTTCTTCCAAACTTGCTTTTTCATTTGAGCTTCTTTTCTTTTTCTTTTTCTTTTTTTTGTGTGTGTGTGTGTGTGTGTGTGTGGGGTTGACACTTGGTGGCGCTCAGGGGTTACTCCTCGTTATGCACTCAGAAATCACCCCTGGCTTGGGGAACCAGATGGGTCTCCTGGGGATTGACCAGCAGTCCATCCTAGGCTACTGCCAGCAAGGCAGACACATTACCGCTCCACACGACCACTCCGGTTCTTCTTAACTTTTTATAGGTGTAGAGGGACTCATTGGGTGCCAGGAGTTGAACCTGGAACCTTATGCAAGCCATATGAGCCCTAGCAGCTGATCCTTGCATGCTTCTAGTTTCTGAACTTTGATTACTAGTTTGCCAGTCTCAATTTTTCCATTGTAGAGCAGCCAAATTATCTTTGAATTGCCTCCTTTTTCTTTTTTGGGGGGATTTAAATTTTTGTTTATTTTGTGGGCATATCCAGCAGTGCTTATGATGTCCTTCTGCCTGTCTGCAGGGATCACTCCTGGCAGGCCATGGGGGACATTATCAGATGCTGGAGATTGAACCTGGATCGGCCACATGCAATACAAGTGTTCTAGCCTCTTTACAGGGTTTCTCCAGTTGCTGAATTGTTTCATTTTCTCATCTGGTTTTCTTTAACCTGGCTGATTAAAGATTAATGAGAATTTTTTTTGCCTTCACAGTAAATTGAGAAAAAGAAAACATTATTCTAAGAATTGAAGTAGTAACAATTAAGAAACAAACCTCTTCCCTCTTTCCTCTTATAGCTAGGCATTTTCAGCATTTCAGTAGGAAGAGGTTTGCTTAAAAAAAAAATCTTACCTCTTAAAAAAGAGGCCATATTAACATCTATAGTGTAAATTTTATGAGGCAAATGTTCATTCAGCTTTCAATAAGCAGTTGAGCCTAAATAAGTAGTGTCTGAAGCAAGACTAATTATGAGATAGTATAGAACACTTACTTGCTGGCTTGAATTATCAGTCGGATGATAGGAAGGTTGTAACCAGAGATAGGATAGCATCTTCCTTACCTATGCTCTGCCTTCACCTTGATCTTCAGTCAAGGTAAGATAGGAACTTGGAAAATATCAACTCTTTATACTGCATAGTATAATATTCTATAGCACTTCTTTGTACATGTGATGTGTTTATAGACATAAAATTCAATTTTTCTTTAAAGAATTGGGTGAATATTGGGAACGATAAGTTACATTTATTTGTGTAAGAAAAACACAGTCTTAGTGGCCAGACCAATAATATAGCAAGTAGAGCTTTTGCCTTGCACATGGCTGACTCAGTTTTGATCTCCCGGAACCCCATATATTGTCCCCCAAGCCTTTCTAGGAGTGATTCCTGATTACAGACTGGAGGTAACCCCAAGTACAAGTGGGTAATATCCTCCACTTATTTTAAGGAAAAGAAACACAACATAATCATGCCCAAGACGTGATTTTTTGTTTTACATAAAGTATCGATTTTGTTTTTGCAATAATCTTTGTTGCTGTACTTTCAAAGACTTAAACTTTAATTATCATCATATCAAAGTTGGTTCAGTGCTGCTCTTGTCTCCTCTCAACTTAGATCCTTACTTTCCTGCAATTCGTTCTGATAATAGGTATTTGAGTGGTAACACCACTTAGTGTCCTATCTAGTGTTAGTCAACTCCTATTGAGAATAATTAAAATGCCCATCTGTTATGGATTTGCTGTTGCATTAGAGAAGGCAGTAAGTCCAGGCTTGAATGAGTAGCTTAGTCTTCTCTCACCATTAGCAGCTGACAGACATATTGATGAGGTGATAATGAACTCAGAAAAGTCTGTCCCACTGGCTAGGGTAAAGAAAAGAGCTCAGACAGTAGGCATGCCTGCTTGGTATGCCAAGACTTTTACTTACTAATGGACTACACTTTAAGGAGTTTAACAGGTAGATTTTTGCTGGATAGCTGTCAGAAGTGTAACTTGTCACTCCTGGATACCAAAGAAGAATCTGTTATGTAGTCTGCACATAACAAGTTAGAGTTCTCAGTCACTGCAAGTCATTCAGTTAATGAGAAAGTGCGGGCTTGAAAGTTCTTTTTCATCTGTTTGTATCTGCATTGTTGTATATATCCTTTAACTTTTGTCTTTAAGTATGAGCAGAAAGTTTGACAAGTTAGGCTTTGACCAAAAAATTATTACCACATTTTACCAAGTAGTCATATGTACATTTAAATAACATACATACATATATAAATCCTTTCTTATATTATAAAATTATGTGACCCTGCTGTAGAAAATTTGCCTGATATGTGTAAGGCCTTGGGTCTGATCTCAAGCACTGCAAAAAGAAAACATTACATGTTGCATTTAGAATGCCAACTTAGACTTTCTAGAATGACTAGTGGCCCTCAGATTGGATTTTTATTAAATGATTTCTTTATTTAAGCACCATGCTTACAAACATAATTGTAGTTGGGTTTCAGTCAGAACAAGAGCACCCCCCCTTCACCATGCAACCTTCCCATCGCCAGTGCTACCATCTCTTCCCTCCCCCACCTCCTGCCTGTATTCCAAACAGGCTTTCTACATCCCTCACTCACTGACATTGTTATGATAGTTCTCAGTGTAGTGATTTCTCTAACTGCACTCACCACTGTTCGTGGTGAGCTTCATACCTCAGATTAGATTTTTAAAGATTATAATTGGGGCTGGAGCAATAGTGCAGCGGTTGGGCATGAGGTGTGGGGAGAAACAGGAGTACTAATGTCTCTACTCAGGAATCACTCCTGGTGGGTTCAAGGGACTATATAGGATGCTGGGGATTGAACCTCAATTGGCCACATACAAGGCAAATAAATGCCCTGCCCACTGCACAATAACTCTGACCTCTGCAGATACTTTCTAGACTAGCTATATTCCTGACCCAAAAGAGAAATTAAAAATGGGTAGACCTTGAAGAATAGTCTGTTACATTTCTAATTTAATGTTTTATCATTGATGAATAAAACTAGTTTTTTTCTCTCTTTCATAACTTGTGCCAGTTTGCTCAATCCTCACTTCTTCCTGCCTGTGATTTTTCTGGATGGTTCTCACTTGGTCATTAATTGTTAACTACTTTATAGTTACTTCAACTTGATATTTGCCTTGGTTTTATAAAATGCAAATAAACACATGCTGAAGTTAAATAAACCTTACTGGTATAGGGAACCTGATTGATGTTACAAAATCAGCAGTTTTTATTTTGATATTTAGGAAAGTATTTATAATTTATATATAATTTAGAAAATTATTATTTCTTCTTTGATTTGAGGTCACTGGTCCAAACTCAGCAGTGTTCTCCCTGTTGGTATTCTGATGGTGCCTTAGATTGAACTTTAGGTTCCTGAATGCAAAGCTTGCACTCCAGTGTTTTGAGCCACCTTCCCAGCCCAATTTTCTGCTTTGAGAAAATGAGCCACTGTGACTGTGGAATTTATAGTCCTTAAAATACTGTCTTATTTTCTAAAGAATGTCAGAGTGTGAGGCAGAGAGATAGGACAGGAGTAAGGCATTTGCTTACATGTACTCAGTCTGGGTTTAATCCCCTGCACCTCATATAGTGCCTCAAGCACTGCTCTGAGTGACCGCTGAGCAGAGCCAGAGTTAACCCTCAGTACAGCCCTGTGTAACCCAAAAGTCAGTGTCATAATTTTTTTTTAATTGAGGCCACACAGGATATTTTATTTAAAGACTATTAACTGGAAAGACTTAAAAATTTGACTGAATAACTAGCTGCGCTATGTCCATAAATCACTTGATCATGAAGTGATAATTTGAAATGCTTCTTATTCTAAAAAGCTAAAGATTCATAACAAAAGGTCACATTAGTATCGTGCTTTTAAACAAAAGGCAATCTGTACTCAAAGGGACATACACAGTAAGTGTTGGTCCTGAACAATATTACTGTTTCTAAACTACTATTTGTTAAATCATTTCTACATCGAAGCCAGAAAGATAGTATGCAAGAATTTGGATCAAACTAAGTGCCATAATTCTTAATTATTGAAAGGTGATACTGTGGGGCTGGATAGATAGCCTGGAGGTAAGGCGTCTGCATTCCATTCAGAAGGACAGTGGTTCGAATCCCTGCATCCCATATGGTCACCCCCACCTCCAACCCCGTGCCTGCCAGGGCCAATTTCTGAGTGTAGAGCCAGGAGTAACCCCTGAGCACTGCCAGGTGTGACCCAAAAACAAACAAACAAAAAAAAGAAAGGTGATACTATAGACTTAAAAAAAAAATAAGACCTTCTTTAAACAGGAATTTCCTATAAGGACACAAATTTTTGGTTGAAATGCAACTTATGATTTCATATTTACACTAACTCCTAGTTCATAATTTAAAATGTATTATTTCCCCCCTCTTAAAAAAGTTTACCATTGTTAATAGAAAGTATTCCTTTGCTGTTTCTTCATGTCTTTCAACAAAGTGTATAATGGCAGTCACATTATACAGGCTCAAATGAGAGATAATCGCTTACTTTGCTATTTAAAAAATGATAATTTTAAGACCTGTGGATGTTATGTAATAAATTGACCAACATTTTACTAGAACTAGAGTATTTAAGTTGGCAGTGAAAACATACCATCTAGCTGATAGCTCACTAAGAGTGATTATCAAATGGGGTTGAGAAAGTCTATTTATACCTAATGTTGAAAATCAGATCTATTTAAAAATCAGCTCACAGTCTGTCTTATTTTAACTGAGTAATTCACTTTAGTTTAATATCCAAAGAAAGTAACAAAATAACCTTTTATGGAGCTACATTATCTGTACAAACTTTTAAATATTTGCTATACTAAAACACTTTGGGGAATTATATCCTAATTTAATGGCCTATTTTAATTATAATCTTTCACCCAAAATTTACTAAATACAATATTAATTCATAGTCATAACCCCTTAAGA
This sequence comes from Suncus etruscus, assembly GCF_024139225.1. NCBI lineage: Eukaryota > Metazoa > Chordata > Mammalia > Eulipotyphla > Soricidae > Suncus > Suncus etruscus. Next base: position 106,290,505 of record NC_064858.1, read on the forward strand.
GTTGTTAAGAGTTATGTGTTAGGGGCCAGTTACTCAAGGGATGGAACAATCGAGACATTTTAATTAATGAGTGATTTGCATTTATCTCTGTAGAATAACTATTTTAAGTTTCATCTTTGGTCCTAACAACAAACTTCTAATCAATTGCAGGATAAATGTTTGGCAAAATACAGAATTATTTCAGCTATTTTGGAGAGGCCTTTATTCTGCTGATTGATTACACATTAAATGATTTTATCCAATGAATAATTTTGTCTATAGAAGTTCTTCACTTCTCTTTAACAGGGATCTTCTATTCTTTTCATTACTTGCTTTTGTTTTCCTCCTATGTTTTGTTTTGTTTTTAATTTCCTAGAGGTCTTTTTTTTTTCCCCTCTCCACTATGTTTGATGCTCCCCATAAATCAAAGTTCTACTCTCTTTGCTTATACCCATCCTCTTACCCAGCACCTGCGCGTGTAAACACACAAACACACACACACACACAGAGTAGTTTTTATTTAATATGCCCTTCTGTGTATTGTGTGTCTTGTACATAAATTTACTAAACCATCACAACTAGAAGTATTTCTTTAAATCTGAAGACTCCTGGATTTGGGGTATAGCTATGTCAAGTTTTGTGGTTTTTTATTGGGGGGACACTGGCAGTGCTCAACGATAACTCCTCTCTGTGGTTAGGGATCACTCCTGGAAGGGCTTAGGAAACTATTTGGGGTGCCAGGGATTGAACCCAGATAGCTGTGTATAAGACATGCCCTATTGCTGTACTATCTCACCAGCACCTGTCATTTCTTTTTTAAATCCACCCCCTCACTACTTTGATTTAACTCAGACAAGTTCTTGCATTGTTTATTTAACGATTTTATTCCTTCATTTTCAGTTTTCAGACTCACAACTTTTAGTTTGAGACATGTTTCTATTCTATTTTAGTCCTCAATTTCTCATCATTTTAGCTCATTTTCATCATTTAATTTCTGTTTTTTTTTTTTTATTGTTATCTCAGCCCTTGGGATTAATTTTTGTTGTGCTCAGGGGCCATAGATCATACCTGGTGGTGGTGAGGGACTTCATAATAACAGAATCAATCTCAGTCCCTTAAAACCAGGGTCTCTGTCTCACCATTGAGCAATTTAATTTTGTTATATTTGAACTTATAGTAATTTCTGACTATTCTTTGTCAAGACCTAACATTTCTGTAGTAGTTTTAGTATCTTACTGAATTTTGCTGAGAGAAATAATCAGTTTTAAACCACCTTTTCTGTCTCCTGAATTGTGCCTCAGTTTTTAGATTTGTCTGATTTCTCTCTTCATTTTGTTTTTTGGTGTTTTTTTTGTTTTGTTTTGTTGGCTACACCTGACGATGCTCTGCACTCAGAAATCACTCCTGGCAGGCTTGGGGGATCATATGGGATGCTTGGAATCGAAATGCCCTGCCATTCTGCTATCGCTCTGGCCCACCTCTCTTCATTTTGGATATGAATGCTTAAAGATTCTTTATTACCCATTCACATTTAATAATGTGCTGTTTGTTGTAACTGCTGAACTGAGATTCTGTTGTTTGTAATTTTACTTCCTGGCTAGACCTCTCTCTCATACCATGCAGCTAGCAAGTAGTTTGATATACATTAGCAGAATTTTTCAGTTGGTGGATCTTCTTAGGATGGAAAAGCATAGATCCAGCTCTTTGGTTGGAGATACTCCAAAATTAAAGAAAGAAGAATAACTTCAGCAATGCAAGCTTTTACATTTGCCCTATATTATTGCCAGGTCAGTTTACTTAATGACATAGAGAGGATCTCTTCATATTTTCTTGCTTCCTTATTATTTTTGAATACAAGAGGATAAATAAATTTAACAAATATATCTGTTACACCTTTTCATTAGGACAGTTTTAAACGGAGCTCTTCCTTTTAACTTCACAATTCTGCTCCTCATACATGCTGTTTTTTTTTTTTTTTCATTAGACCTTGCTTTAAATAAAAACTGAAGGGAATTCTTCAACTTGAAGTGAGAGGAAAGCAGATAGTAATACAAAGTGAAATTAAAATATGCATTTCTTTAAAAGAAGGAACTAAACATAGTTTCATTCAACATATATATTTCTTAAAAAATATCTAACCTGGAGTTGCACAAAATGAGCACTAATCTGAGAACATGCTCCCTTATGTCATTTTGTTGTAAGTCTTTTCCATTAAGTGAGGACTTCCTGTGTGTCATAAAATTAACAACAATGCTGCATTATGGAGTTTAACTATTATAACATAAAAGAGCAAGATTATAAAGAAATAACTAGCTGGGTTAGAGTGATAGTACAACAGATAAAGCACTTGCCTAACTCTACCAATCCTGCATTGATCATCACCATAGATTATCCCTGAACATCGCCAGGAATGATACTTGAGTGCAGAGTCAAGATTAAGCCCTTCACATAGCCAGGGTGCCTAAAACATCAAGAAAGAAGGGGCAGGGGTGATGGTGCAGTGGTAGGGCATTTGCCTTGCACGTGGCTGATCCAGGACAGACCACCCGGCGTCCCATATGGTCCCCCAAGCCAGGAGCAATTTCTGAGTGCATAGCCAGAAATAACCCCTGAGCATCACCAGTGTGGCTCAAAAACCAAAAAAGAAAAAAAAAGATAAAGTGCTGTGTCAAATAGCATAAAAGTAGATGTTTTGTTCATATTTAAAGTTAAGTTTTTCCTTAACTTAAAATAAGTTGGTTGAGTGTCTTATTGAAGCCTCTTGATAACTATAAGGACAAAACCTGTAAAAGCTTCACAAAAGATAAAAGAATAAAAGGATTCTCATGTCAGTTCCCACAACCCCAACCAATTTACAAAGGAAAGCAGCTAGAATGAAATCAGAGAACTCCAAATCAATCAGAAAATTATGAATAAGATAGTACTAGTATCCCCAGTGGTTACTCTTAAATGTAAACAGCCTAAGGGCTGGGGAATTTAGGGGTTAAGGCACTTGCCTTGATCACGTTAATCACAGTCCAAATTCTAGCACCTCAAATGGTTTCCCTGAGCACAGAGCCAGGAGTAGTTCCTAAGTATTCCCAAATATAAGCCCTAAGCACCCAAGAATAAGCCATGTGCATAGCTGGGAGTGACCCAAAACCAAAAATACTGATAAGTACATGTAAATGGGAAAAAAAATCTATAATAAAAAAAATAGAATGTGGGCTGGAGAAATAGTAACAGCAAGCAGGACACTTGCCTTGCATGTAACCATGCTGTTTTTATCTCCAGCACCATATATGGTCCTCCAAGTTCTGTAAGGAGTGATCTCTAAGCACAGAGCCAGGAGTAAGTTCTAAGTATTCCTATCCCTCCAAAAAAGGAAAGAAACAGAATGGATAAGTGAATATTTCAAAAGGGACTTAGAGTGAACTGGAGTCTGTGATGTGACTCAGCAATGTTTCTAATGTATGAGATCCTGGATTTGATCCCTGACATCACAAAACAAAACACGGACTGAATAATTTATTCTGTAAAACTGTGCTCCCTTGCCTTACACATAAGGAAACAAGGCTTTTAGGTTAGGAATGGAACAAAATATTCCATGCAAGTGAAACCCAAAAGGAGAGTTGCATGTGTGTGTGTGTGTGTGTGTGTGTGTGTGTGTGTGTGTGTGTGTGTACGTACGTGTGTACCTAACAGAACTCCCAAATACATTACACCAATGCTAACATATACTTGTAGCAGGCATCGGTGCCCTTCTTTCAATTATGGATGAGGTTTATAGACAGAAAATCAACATGAGGGAATACATACTAACTCAAAGGGCTGGAGGCTTGCCTGGTATGTAGGGAGTCCCAAGTGTGATCCCCAGCCCTGCATTCTACCCCTGCCCCTCAATAATAATCAACCAGGAAAGGTTCGCTTTTGAACTACAGCGGAAATACTATTTCTTTCTTGTTATTAAAGAGTTCATAGTATAACCAATAGGGTGCTGGCTTTGCATATGGCTGACTGAGGTTTAGTCCCCAACATCACAAGGTCCATTGATTACTACCAGCAGTGACACCTGACACCTGCTAGCTGTCTTCACAGGGACAAATGAGAGCACTGAGGACATTCCCAACAGAGAAAGAAAATATAAAGTCACAGAGGTATGAGATACTAGGGCACGTTTGAGGAACTGTAAGAAATTTAGCATTGCAAAGACTATCTTGGGTAAATTACGAAGAATAATCTGGAAAGACCTGGCATTCTGTTCCATTGATTAAAATTTAATTCTAGAGGCACAGAGGCAGGTAGGTGACATGAATGTTTCAGGAAGATAATGCCAGTTCTGGTAAGGATGGAGTGGACGAGAGAGCAGGAGATCTCCAAGGACCCATTGGATGAATTTAGTACATTCACAGGCATAAATGAACTGTGCTAGCTGTTTTTCCTGTCACTCGTGCTATTTATAACCCCATCTAGCCCCTAATCAGTCCTACATTAGGTAAACTGAAAATGTTCCCCTTTTGGTAGAAGTAACTATAATCTGCGGATTTTAGATAGCATGAGCCTTCTGCAAATAAGTTCCATAAGCAAATGATGGTTCAACAGTTGTTTTTGTTGTGGTGGTGTTGATGGTGTGTTGTTGCTGGTGGTGGTGGTGGTTGGTTTATTTTTTCCATCATAGATTCCAAAGAGAAAACCATTCCAGCAAATAATATTTCTCCCTTCACTGGTATCACTGCATTTAAAATACTTTCAAAGCCATTCAAATGTAGTAACTTTGTCATTGGCCTTTGTATTTTATGGACATTTGTGGCTTATTAGACATGAAAATATCCAGGTTAGTCATCATGCTACTTTTATTTAAAGGTTCCTAGCTATATCATAAATAGTGTAAATTGTAAACTGTACACTATAAATAAAAAAATTCGTGTCAGAGAAAAAAACGTCTTGATGCAGGCTGTCTTAAATTCTATAGAGTTCAGTTAATTTGCTAGTGATATTGAGACCATTAACTGTTGTTAATGCATCTCTTTCATTCCTTAATCACTTGAATACCTTTTCTGTCCTCTCTGGACATCTGTCTCATGCATCTTTATTCTTTCCTTTCTCACTGAAGTCTTAGATACTGTATTTTCCTGCGTATAAGACAACTTTTGAAACAAAAAGAAGTCAACCGAAAATCGGGGGTCGTCTTATACGCAGAGTATATCCCGAAAAATGTTTCAATATGCCGCTAAACGAAAATTGTCTGAATATTGCCACAAAACGAATTTTCCAACTCGATCCTGCACCAATCACTGCCAGGCTGCTCGGACCGCCTCTCTGACTCAGCCAATCCAAGCAGGCCTTTGATGCATGCAAATTAGACAATGTTCTGGACCCGGATTGACACTGTCAAAAGCTCAGATTGGCCAGAGTCAGAGAGGAAGTAAGTCTATGACAGTAGAACCTTTGAACTTTTGCTTGTTGTGATTGGCTCACTGTGGTACATACAGTTGCAGCACAGGAACGTCCTGTCTGATACAGCGAATAGAGGCCTAACCCTATGTTTTAACTGCAAAATTAGGGGGTCGTCTTATATGCCCAGTCGTCTTATGCGCCAGCAAATACGGTACTTTTATTCTCTACCATAAGAGGGAAGATTAGCACATCATAGTCACTGTTAGTGTTAGGTGTTCTTTTAATAATGCCCAGAACAATAGGGTAATATGCTTAAATAAAGTGTTTTATTGAGGTGTGCGTGCATGTGTGTGTGTGTATGTGTGTGAGTGTGTGTGTGTGTGTGTGTGTGTGTTGGGCCACATAGGGTGACATGGGTTACTGATGGCTATGCGCTCAGAGATTGCTCCTGGCTTGGAACCCAGGGGATCAAACTGTGGTCCATCCAAGGTCAGCGGCGAGCAAGGCAAATGCCCTACCGCTGCGCCACCGCTCCGGCCCCTTATTGAGCTATTTTATTTGTTTAGAAAACATATCATGGCCGAAGAGATAGCATGAAGGTAGGGCATTTGCCTTTCATGCAGAAGGACAGTAGTTCAAATCCCAGCATCCCATATGGTCCCCTGAGTCTGCCAGGAGTGATTTCTGAGTGTAGAGCCAGGAGTAACCCCTGAGCACTGGTTTTTGGGTTACCCAAAAACCAAAAAAAAAGAAAACAGATCAAACAGCACTCGGCTTTCTTCTGGCCCTGCACTATGAAATCATTCTTAGTAGGGGACCATATGGGATGCCAGGGGTCACAGTTGGGTCAACTACATGCAAGGCAACTACCCTACCCACTATATTGTCTCTCTGGAGCTTGGCTTATTTTTTTTTCTTTTTTTTTTTTTTTTTTTTGTGTGGTTTTTGGGTCTCACCCGGCAGTGCTCAGGGGTTACTCCTGGCTCCATGCTCAGAAATCGCTCCTGGCAGGCACGGGGGACCATATGGGATGCCAGGATTCAAACCGATGACCTTCTGCATGAGAGGCAAACACCTTACCTCCATGCTATCTCTCCTGCCCCTTGGCTTATTAATTGTGAATTTAACTTGTAAAACCATTTTACTTTTTAAATAAATAGGACATCTGACAGTTTTATTGAAGAGAGAGACACTTTAAAAAAACAAAACAAAAAAAAAACAAAGCAAAAGATAGTTGGTCCAGTACTATGTTGGTGGTTTTCTTTACTAACAATGTTTGCTACCTAGCTGTGGCAGGTTCTGCCACCACCCTAGTTTGAGAAAAAGAGCTTTTATCGGGATAAGGAGATTTTTATACATGGGCACAAAATTAAAAGAATCATAGTAACATGCCATTTTGAATAAAAATCGAATCTTATTTACTTTATTCTTTTGTAGAATAATTAAAAGGTTGTCTCCCTTATGAATGCATTGCATTTTATGGGGTTTTTAATACGAACTGTTTTCATAGTTTTTAACCCACACAGCTATACTTTTAACTACTCCCCTCTCTGTGCTTAGGGCTGTCCTTAGCAGTTCTTGGGGACCATCCAGTGCTGAAATTGAATCTGAACTATGTGTTCGATCCATTGAGCTATCTCTTAAGCCCCTGAAGATATCTATAGTTTGGAGGTGGGGGCCTAGTCCTGGCTGTAATCAGAAGACCATGCAGTGTGGGTGGTTGAACCTGGGCTGCCTGCATGCAAAGCTCGAGCTCCAGCCAATTAAGCTACCTCTCCAGCCCCTAAATTGAATGCTCCTCTTTAAGAGAATATCTAAGGCTTCTTCCTGAAGATGGTAAAGAGATTAAGTCCAGAGGGAACACAGTTGTAGAGCACATGTCTCACACCTATGAAATTCTGAATTCAGTCCTTGGAACCAAAGAAAAAAGATACGAAGATCATGTTTGCAACACTGTTTAATCACTATTTGATATTTATGGTTTTATCAGATGAGGAAATGTATGTTTCTCACCAGTTTTTAAAGATGTGGCTTGATTTAAGATTATAACATTTACCTTTACCTTTGTTTTAATAGTGTCTGAATTGACTTCGTCTAAGATTTTCCTTTTGTTTCCTTTTGGTTCACTCCGGGCAGTGTTCTGTATGTGTAAGCTGGCATTGTTTGAGACCCAGCAGGGAATGCTCTGGAACTACCTGAGTGACACCTAGCATTGCTCAGGACAGTTTGTAGCACTGCAAATGGTACCAGTTGAGCCACTTTTGCCACATTCCTAGCACATTATGTTCCAGAATGTCAACACTTACCACTGTCTTCTAATCTGAACTCATTGCTTTTATTAATATATATATATATTGGTTTTTGGGTCACACCCAGCAGCACTCAGGGGTTACTCCTGGCTCTGCACTCAGAAATTGCTCCTGGCAGGCACAGGGGACCAAACGGGATGCTGGGATTTGAACCACCATTCGTCCTGAATCAGTTGCATGTAAGGCAAACGTCCTACCAGTGAGCTATCTCTCTGGCTACCCCCTTTTTTATTGGTTTTTGGGTCACATCGGCAGTGCTCAAGGGTTATTTCTGGCTTTATGCTCAGAAATCGCCCCTGGCAGGCACAGGGGACCATATAGGATGCCAGGATTTGAACCACTGACCTTCTGCATGAAAGGCAAATGCCTTACCTCCATGCTATCTCTCCGGCCCCTCTCGCCCCTTTTATTTATCTTTTTATTTACTAAATTTTATCTCTAATTGGCTTTTCCAGGAAAGACTTAAGGATTTAATCAGGACTAAAACTTAAGGACTTGAAGATTTACTCGTTTCATAATTTTCTTTTGCTTGACTGATAATATTTACCGTTATACTTAACGAATTATGTAGCTGATTATGAAGTCTTGTGTTTCCTTTTAATGTAGGTATTTTCTTACCTCTTTTCTGCTTCCATCTTATCTGAAACTTATTGTTTCCTCCTCTGAAACAGTCTAAGGGTTGGAAATTGGCTCCTATCTAGTTTCCTATATATAGCATGAGAGGATGTGAGGGACTGGGTGAGTGCTCTGCTAAGACAGTGCCAGATGCCTGTCTTTGTTAGAGAACCTTTGCTGGGATTTTTTTCTTTTGAAATTTTATTAGATACTCATTTTAATTAGAGAGGATGAGATTCAAATAATTTTTTAACTTCTTGTGATTCTTGTTTTTCACATATCCAAACAATCATCAGATTACCTGAGACATAAAAGAGAAGCAAATTGGTGATTAGAGATAATTTCTAGGGGCTGTGAAAATCAGAAAAGGAAGTTGATAAGAACATGGAGAATTAGAAGTAATTCGCTAATATTGTAGTATAAATCAGAATTGATAACTAGGTAGAGAAAGAAAAGGGAAGAAAATATTAATTATAACTTATGAAAGTCCTTTCTTTCCCCCTGGTAAGAAATTGGGTTTTTTTTTCTTTTTATAGCTATCTATTGCTACATAACAACTTTACCCACACTTGTAGACTTAAAACAGTAATTTTTTTTTTTTTTTTTTTTTTTTGGTTTTTGGGCCACACCCGTTTGACGCTCAGGGGTTACTCCTGGCTATGTGCTCAGAAATCGCCCCTGGCTTGGGGGGACCATATGGGACGCCGGGGGATCGAACCGCAGTCCTTCCTTGGCTAGCACTTGCAAGGCAGACACCTTACCTCCAGCGCCACCTACCCGGCCCCAAAACAGTAATTATTTTCTCATAATTTTTTTTTAATTTTTCGGCCACACCTGGTGATGCTCAGGGCATATACCTGGCTCTTTGTTCAGGAATCACTCCTGGCAGAACTCAGTGGGAATTGAACGCAGCTGAGTTATGTGCAAGGCAAATGCCCTACCTGTTGTACTTTCTCCCTGGCCCCTCATAATTTATGATGTCCAAAAATTCCTGAACTTCCTTGCTGTGCACTTATAGCTAAACATCGCTTTTGAGATTGCACTTCTTTTTTTTTGTTTGTTTGTTTGGTTTTTGGGCCACACCCGGAGTTGTCAGGGGTTACTCCTGGCTGTCTGCTCAGAAATAGCTCCTGGCAGGCACAGGGGACCATATGGGACACCAGGATTCGAACCACCCACCTTTGGTCCTGGATCGGCTGCTTGCAAAGCAAACGCCGCTGTGCTATCTCTCCAGGCCCGAGATTGCACTTCAATCAGCTTGAGCCACAGTCATCCAAACAAAACTCAACTATAGCTTCAGAACCACAGCTAGGTTGGCTGACTCACGTGGCTGTTGAATAGGGTCCTCATTTGTTCACTGGCCATTTGCACAAGACTTCACTTACTCACTGAATGGGCCACTTTTTAAGGCTGCTCACTGCTTGGGAGCTCATTTCCCACAGAGCAAGTGATATAAGAGTGAGAGGGCACAAAAGGCAAAAGCTGTAGCTGGCGCCATAGCACTAGAGGTAAGGCGTCTGCCTTGCAAGTACTAGCCTAGGAAGGACTGGGGTTTGATTCCCTGGCGTCCCCATATGGTCCCCCCCAAGCTAGGGACGATTTCTGAGTGCATAGCCAGGAGTAACCCTTGAGCATTAAACTGGTGTGCCCCCCCAAAAAAGACAAAAGCTTCAGCTTCTTTCCTACCTTGTTGGTAGTGAGGTGCATCACTTGTACTATATCCTGTTGTTCACACATGTCAACATCATTAAGATATAGAAAGTGTGGGGGCCGGGCGGTGGCGCTGGAGGTAAGGTGCCTGCCTTGCCTGCGCTAGCCTAGGACGGACCGCGGTTCGATCCCCCGGCGTCCCATATGGTCCCCCAAGAAGCCAGGAGCAACTTCTGAGCGCATAGCCAGGAGTAACCCCTGAGCGTCACAGGGTGTGGCCCAAAAACCAAAAAAAAAAAAAAAAAAAAAAAAAAAAAAAAAAAAGATATAGAAAGTGTTATAGGGGCTGGAGAGATAGCACAATGGTGTTTGCCTTGCAAGCAGCCGACCCAGGACCTAAGGTGATTGGTTCGAATCCCGGCATCCCATATGATCCCCCATGCCTGCCAGAAGCTATTTCTGAGCAGACAGCCAGGAGTAACCCCTAAGCACCGCCGGGTGTGGCCCCCCCCAAAAAAAAGTGTTATAAAGATCATTGGGGCCATATTGGAAGCTCATAACCTTATTCTGAAATGGACTGAGGGAGCATTGAATGGGAAGTTATTGGTTAATGCATACAGTAATTCTGTTTAAGAATAATAAAGTTAGGGGCCGGAGAGATAGCATGGAGGTAAGGCGTTTGCCTTTCATGCAGAAGGTCATTGGTTTGAATCCCAGCATCCCATATGGTCCCCCGAGCCTGCCAGGAGCAATTTCTGAGTATGGAGCCAGGAGTGGCCCCTGAGCGCTGCTGGGTGTGACCCAAAAGTTAAAAAAAAAAAAAAAAAAAAAAAAGAATAATAAAGTTAAACAGAAACTTTGAAAAAAAGGGAATATGAAAAAAATAGGAACTGTAAATTTACCTCATGGGCCATAGATCACTAACCCTGTACCATATAGATTCTTGTGTGCAGTGATTCCACTTTGTCAGTATTAATATAGTGTCCAACACATTTCATAGATGATAACGAGTTCAACACAATCAATGAAATTAGGAATTTGACTCTCTTCTCTCTTTTTATTTTATTTTTTTAATTTTTTGGGGTATTTGGGCCATACCGGTGACACTCTGGGTGGAGTTTATTCCTGGCTCTGTGTTCAGAAATTGCTCCTGGCTCAGGGGGCCATATTGGAGGCCGGGGATTGAACCCAAGTCTGTCCTGGATCAGCCATGTGCAAGACAAACGCCCTAGCGCTGTGCTATCTCTTTAGCCCTTTTTACTTTTATATTTGTTGTCATAGTGTATAACATTTGTTTAATATTTGCTTAATTTTTTATTGTAAACCAGTGGAACAACAGCCCTGTGATAATAATAAATCATAGAAATCAAAGAAAAATGATTTACTTAGGTAAAAGAAAGCATCGTCTTGTCATTTAGACTTTAAGTGACTTCTATATTTTTATAACTCCAAAAGTATATTTCCATTAATCCAGTTATCATGTCATACATAAAATATTTCCTTGCAAGTGTAGATAAACCTTAGAATTTGCAAATTCTGGCTTATCTTCAAGCTGAATTGGGAATAAGTGGCTTGGAAGAGAAGTGGACCTGATTGATGATAATAGATTTGTCTTCTTTCTTACTATCTTCTGTACTACAAAAGTCATTAAATATTAGAAAGTATAGCCAACAGGTTTCCTTTACATGAAAGCATTCACTTGCATTCACTCTTTTTTTTTTTTTTTTTTTTTGGTTTTTGGTTTTGGGGTCACCCCCAGTAGCGCTCTTACCTCCACACTATCTCTCTGGTCCCAGCATTCACTTTTCATATCTTGTTAAGTTACTTCATATTTCTCCACTACTTCATAGCATGGAGGTAAGGCATTTGCCTTGCATGCATAAGGATGGTGGTTCAAATCCCGGCATTCCATATGATCCCCCAAGCCTGCCAGGAGCGATTTCTGAGCATAGAGCCAAGAGTAACCCCTGAGAACTGCCGGGTGTGACCCAAAAACCACAAAAAAAATTTATATTTTCATTGAAATCGTTATTTATAAAATGACATACAGTTGCGTTTCAGGCATACAATATTCTAATATCAATCCTCCCACCAGTGTCAATTTCCCTATACCAGTGTCCCCAGCTTGCTTCCCACCGCCCTCCAGCCTGTCTACCACATAGGCACATTTTTGAACATGTTTTGTAGTTTTCAGTACTGTTAAAAGTAGGTTTTCATGCATAACATAATCCAGCACTGTTCCCTTCCTCTCAGTGTCCACTTCTTTTCCACCATTCCCTATGACAGGCTTCCTACTAGAGGCAATTTTTAGGTTTTGTTGCTTTTTTGGCATGTTACTTTTGTTTCTTCATATACCAAATATGGTAGAGATCATTCTGCATCTCTGGTCCTCTCCTTCTGACTAAGGACTCACTCAGAATGATATACTCCAGATCTGCCCAAGTAGCAGCAAGCTGCATAATTTCTTTTTTCCCCTTTGGCCCTGGTAGTAGTGTATGTTCTATATGTCCCATAGTTTTCTTTATTTAGAGATCTGGATACTTGAATTGTTTGGCTACTTGAGTTGTTTCTAGAATTTGGTGGTTGTGAATAGTTCTGCAATGAACATAGGAATTCAGCGAATAGATTTTGGGAGCACTTGGGGCATATATACAGAATTGAAATTATTGAGTTATATAGAAACTCAATTCCTTGTTTGTCGAGAAGTGTTTATATTATTTTCAAAAAAAAAAGCTGGAACAGTCAATATTTCCAAAAGCTGGCCGGAGAGATAGCGTGGCTGTAAGGCGTTTGCCTTGCATGTAGAAGGACAGTGGTTTGAATGCCGGCATCTTGTATGGTCCTCCGAGCCTGCCAGGAGCGATTTCTGAACGTAAAGCCAGGAGTAACCCCTGAATTCTGCCAGGTGTGACCCCCCCCCAAAAAAATTCAAAGCTTCGGGAGCTAGAGAGATAGCATAGATGTAGGGCGTTTGCCTTGCATGCAGAAGAATGGTGGTTCGAATCCCGGCGTCCCATAGGGTCCCCTGAACCTGCCAGGAGCAATTTCTGAGCATAGAGCCAGGAGTATCCCTGAGAGCTGCTGGGTGTGACCCAGAAACCAAAAAAGAAAAAAGTCATAGCTGGGGTCGGAGCGATGGTGCAGTGGTAGGGCATTTGCCTTGTATGTGGCTGACCCAGGATAGACCACTGTTTGATCCCCCATTGCCCCATACAGTCACCCCCAGTCAGGAGTAATCTCTGAGCATCACCGGGCGTGCCCCCCAAATTCCAAGCTTATCTGAAAATGAACATTTTCAAATGCCGCTTTCTCATATTTTTCTTCAATGACTGGATTCTCAAGAGTGTGATTCATTTCACAGTATGTTATCTGCACTGCTTATTGACACTGTCTGGTTTGTGGCATTTTCTAGGAGAAACAACTCCATGTCCAATGGGAATTATCTGGCACTACGTTTCATGGTTTGAAAATCTTTCCTAGTAAGACAATATCTCAGAAGTACGAGTTAGAGGTCATGTGAGTGAGTTAGAGGAACATATCTGCTCATTTTCCAGAGGTTTGTAATATTTATTTATTAAAGCACTCTTGTTGCCGAGCTATTTTTAGGCAACTTGTTAGGTCAAATTGTCAGTAATGAGTCAGTTTAAGGAGAGGTGTATATCACAAAATAATGTCACAAAATTTTCCGGTCAGAAGTAGCAAGCATTTGTCCTGCAAAATATGAGAGAGGGGCTAAAACTATGGAACAGGAGGTTCAGACATTTGCCTTGCATGCAAGTGGCCTACCTGGAGGGGTTAAAGTTCATGCCATTCATTAGGCTGAGTCCTTTCCAAACTCTAGCACTTTGTGGTTCCCCGAGCATTGCCAGATGTAGCCCCCATGCTGCAAAGCATCACCCTGGTGGCTCACATAATCTCTTACCCCACAGGTCCTCGAACAACACTGCATCCTTGGATTTGTCCATTAAATCCCTCAAAAGGAGTCCCCAAGCCTTCTGAGCATGGGAAGCACCTGCCCTTCCGCCCCCACTAAAAATGTTTGAGAAGGTATATTGTTTTCACATTTTAGTTTGCAGTTGCAAGAACTCTTATAGTCATTTTTCCTTAATTTTTTGCTCACTGCAAAGTTTGAATCTTGACATGTTTATATTGAAATTATTGCAGTTTTCCTAGTATTCCATATCTTAACACCTCAGACATGTGTACAATCTAGTCATTTCAACAATTTAGGAGGCATGAAGAGATGCTAAAGTCTGTGTTTTATCTTAGGCTTTTTTTTTGGGGGGGGGCACACCCGGAGGCGCTCAGGGGTTACTCCTGGCTCTAGGCTCAGAAATCGCCCCCGGCAGGCACAGGGGACCTTATGGTATGCCGGGATTTGAACCACCATCCTTCTGCATGAAAGGCAAATGCCCAACCTCCATGCTATCTCTCTGGCCCTAGCTTAGGCTTTTTATTTGTTTTGATTTTGTTTTTGGGGGCGACAGCTAGTGGCAATCAGGAGTTAATCTTGGCTCTGCACTCAGGAATTACTCCTGGTAGGTTTGGGGCTGACTGCATGCAAAGCAAATGCCCTACCACTGTGCTATTGCTCCAGCCTCATTGGCTTTTTCTTTTTTCTGTCTTTTCTGTCTATTGTGCTTGTTTCCATAGCACATATGAATCAAATAAGTATCTAATCAAGATACTTGGCCTCAATTGGACTCCCAAAGACCAGGGCTCTGGAGTCAGTTCTAGAGAAGTGACTTCTTGTTTTCTTCTAGTGTTTCTCCAAGGAGCAGAAAACAATTTAACATCTGACCGTTCTTTGGTTTGGAGTTCAGTCAGTCTCGATAAAGTGATTTGAGTAGAGTAATTACTTTTCTTATCTAGATAAAAACTGTGAACTTGTCTTAAAAGTTCGTTTTAACCGCTCTTTATTTATATAATTGAGGAAATGACAGCATGGCACTTAGACCTAGAGTTTAATTTTAAAAGTCCTTCGCATTTGCAACTGGTTCTGTTTCCAGCATTCCTAAAAAAGAGTATGAAACTATTGGATACTTGTGTTAGTACCTAACACAAATCACACTCATTGCATTATAGACCTCCAAGTCCAGAGAATGTTCTGAGGAATTTTTATCTATGATCACCAGTATTCTTTATAGAGTCATCTAGAGAGAAACCAAATTCACAGTCATTTGCTTTTTTATTTAGGCACTAAAAAGTGTTCTTGGGGCCGGAGAGATAGTACAGGGGCGTTTGCCTTGCAAGCAGCCGATCCAGGACCTACGGTGGTTGGTTCGAATCCTGGCGTCCCATATGGTCCCCCAGTGCCTGCCAGGGGCTATTTCTGAGCAGATAGCTAGGAGTAACCCCTGAGTGCCTCTGGGTGTGGCCAAAACAAACAAACAAACAAAAAAAAGAGCTAAAAAGTATTCTTGGCTTATGAGTTTTAAAAGCTGGGGAAAGAACTGAGAAGAGCATCTGGCATGGGGAAATATTTTCTTGAGTGGGTATTGTGAGGGAAAAACAGATGGGCGATAAGGGGGGAATGCATTTCAGTTCTGCAGTTATGTCACTGTAATAACTCACTCAGATGGATTTGATTTGAATTTTGGATTTGGTGTTAAAAGGAGCAGACCTGGAGCAAGTGCAGACCAGCACTGAGAATCAGTGGTGGGTTGAGACCTATTGTATTTTTTTTTTAAGTGCTTCCAGGGCTGTCCAGGTGTACTGATTTAGAGGCTGTTTCTTGAGTCAGGAAATTGTATCTTGTTCTGAGGTTTACTATAATAAAGAATACAGTCCTAGGGGATGGTACTGCTGGCTTCATGAATCACTTTACAGTCTGGCTATACTGACCCAAACTCCATGATTTATTTATGCCATACCAGAGTAGGAATGGCAAATATGTAAGCCACACATGGTTTTGAGATGGGTTTCTAACTGGGAAATGGCTGTAAATTCATAACGTGAGATGGGCCCAACCAGCCACAGCTCATGTTATATCCAAGAGCTCTCTTTCTAGAACTGTTTCAGGTCACCATCCTTCTCAGAATATGTCCTGCACTTTCTGTGTGCTCTTTAATCTGCCAAGGAGTCTTTGATTTGTGGCTTGCAAAGTTAAAAAGTGGTTCTGAAGCAGCACGGTCTTGGTTTATAGTCATTAATATTTTATCATGAGTTACTTCTGTAAATAGAATTAACTTGAATGTTACAGGTGTTTTTTGGTTTTTGTTTGTCTGTTTTTGTGGTGGTGGTGTATATTTTTGGAGGAGTATTGTTTTTAATACTGAATTGGACTACACGAACAGTGCTTAATCATACTCTTTTCTGTTGTTGTTGGGAGTGGAAGAATGGTCAGAATCTTTTTTAAGTTTATAAATACAGTATTTCAGGATAATTAATATTCTACTTAGTTTTTAAGCTTTATATCTCACTTTAATAGAGAGATTCTGTTAGAATTGCTCTAGGATTTACATGGGTCGTATTGGGCCAAAATATGCAGCAAAATAAATTTTTCTTTTAACCTAAATCGATCTTTATTTTTTTTGGTTTTGATTTTTGGGTCACACTCAGCAACACTCAGGAGTTACTCCTGGCTCTACGCTCAGAAATCGCTCGTGGCAGGCTCGGGGGACCATATGGGATGCCAGGATTTGAACCACCGTCCTTCTGCATGCAAGGCAAACTCCCTACCTCCCTGCCATCTTTCCGACCCCTTTTAACCTAAATTAAATAACGTTATTTTAAGTAGGTTTTTGAGGTAATTATGTATTCATTTGTAGTTCTAAATATTAGATATCCCTTTAGACAGTTTACTAATGGCGATGTGTAATTGTGAATACTAGATACGATATTACAACTAGAGTATTGGCATTTAAAGAGTCAAGTTATAGAACATTTCTGTCAAAACAAAATCTCCTTTTAGAATCTCATCCTTTATCCTTCCCACTTCTTCTCTCCTTATTTTTTGGCAGCCACTAATATGCTCTGCATTTCTATAGCTTTGTCATTTCAAGGGCCTTATACAAATAGACTAATATAATATGTCATATTTTTAGATTTTGTTTGCTGTATTCATCCAGGTGATTGCATCTATCAGTAGCTCATTCTTGTTTTCTTTTTTTTTTTTTTTTTTTTTTTTTTTTGGTTTTTGGTTTTTGGGTCACACCCAGCGGTGCTCAGGGGTTACTCCTGGCTGTCTGCTCAGAAATAGCTCCTGGCAGGCACGGGGGACCATATGGGACACCGGGATTCGAACCAACCACCTTTGGTCCTGGATCGGCTGCTTGCAAGGCAAACGCCGCTGTGCTATCTCTCCGGGCCCTCATTCTTGTTTTCTATTGAGTAGTACTTTGTTCTTTAACTACAGTTAACTACAGTTGTTGGAGGACCGCTGATTTTTCATTGTTTTACAATATATAAATATAAATATATTTACTCAATTATGAGATCATTATGTTTATTTAATTTCTTTTTTATTTCTTTGGGAAGAAGGTGGCCCTTACCTAGCAGTGCTCGGGGTTTACTACTTATTGACTCTTTGCTCAGGAATTACTCCTTACTATGCTCTGGGAATCATATCTGGTACTGAGGATTAAACCAGAGCTTGTCATGAAAGGCAAACAAACATCTTGATACCTGTATTAGCTCTTTGTTCACTTAAAAGGTTGTTTTTGGTTTTGTTATTGTTACTGGTTTTATTTGTTTGCTTATTTTAAGAAAGTAACAAACTTTTTGAGACTGGTATATCCATATTACTTTAACAGGAGCATGTAATAATGTTCCTGTTTTTCTACATCTGCACCAGCATTTGATATTACCTATTTAAAAAAAATAAGTGAAATAAGGTAATATGAGCATAATAGTTAACTTTCATGGTTTTTTGTTTTGTTTTGTTTTGTTTTTGGGTCACACCTGGCAGCACTCAGGGACTACTCCTGGCTCTTTGCTCAGAAATCGCCCCCTGCAGGCTCGGGGGACCATATGGGATGCCAGAATTCGAACCACTGTCCTTCTGTAGACAAGGCAGATGCCTTACCTCCAGGACTTTTACACACACACACACACACACACACACACACACACACACACACACACACACACACACACTTTTTTTTTGGGGGGGGGGATCACCTCGTGGCAGTAATCAGTGGTTACTACAGGCTTAGGCGACCCTAAGAGATACCGAGAATCAAACTCAGGTTGGCCACATGCAAAGCAAACACCCTACCCACTGTGCTATCACTCTGGTCCCGCTTTTGCCCATTTTTAATATTTGGATTATTGCTTTCTGGGGCTGTACAGCTTGAAGATCCTGGCCTGCCAAGGACTTGGCTTATCCTCCTCTGAAGATGCACTCCCCCAATAAAATGCTCTGATCTCAAAAAAAAAATGGGGGGGGGATTTTATTTCTTCTTATTAAGTCTGAGGAGTTCTTTGTAAGAATCAATAACCTCATTTTTTTAATGGGGAGACTGGATAAATAATGATCCCCATGAGGAAACCATACAGAGAATAAGCATATGAACAAGTATTCATCATCACTGATTATCAGGTAAATATAATTAAAATAATGAGGTATCATCTCACACCAGTGAAAACAGCAAATATCAAGAGCACAAGAAACAAGCAATGCTGGGAATATACTAAAAAAGATAGGTAGGTAGGTAGGTAGGTAGATAGATAGATAGATAGATAGATAGATAGATAGATAGATAGATAGATAGATAGATAGATAGATAGATAGATAATCTCTACTGCTAGTAGAAATGATATTAGGATAGATTAGATAGATAGATAGATAGATAGATAGATAGATAGATAGATAGATAGATAGATAGATAGATAGATAATCAATCTCTACTGCTAGTGGAAATGATATTAGGCTCAGCCGCTATAGAAAGCAATGGGGAAATTTCTCAGAAAACTAGGATTAGGCCTACCAGAGGATCCAGCAATTCCACCTCTTGGTATCTACCCCCAAACACAAAATTATACATTTGAAAAAATAAGGCACATCCATGTGCACTTGCAGTACCTAATACAAGAGCCAGACCAGATACATAATGACAGGTGAAACCTAATGAAGTTAGGTTTGGGACTGGAAGAGTACATTAGGAAGGGCATGTGTCTTGTATGCATCCAACACCAGTTCAATTTTTCATTTGAATGTTTGGTCCTCTGAGCACCTCCAGAAGTGACTTCCTGAGTAAAGAGCTAAAAGTACGCCCTGAGCACAGCAAGGACACGATGACTTCGCTCATCTGTGGAGTACAGGGGAAACCAAACTAGGGTATAGGCAATAGCAATTAAAAACAAACCCTGGGTACTGGGGTTCAAAATTAGAGAACCAGATTTGGGACAGTAAATGGGCTGAAGGTGACTCAGAGGCAGAAATAGGGGCTTATGGGCTCTCTGGTGGTGGTGTGGTAAGGTAACTGTGTACCTCCATGACCATGAATGTTAACATTATTGTAAACACAGAACCTAAACTGTAATTTTTTTAAGTATATATTTTAAAGTTCTTTGTATACTATGGATAACAGTCATCAGATGTGTGTTCTGCAAATATTTTCTCAAAATATGTGGCCGGTGTTTTCATCTCTGGTATTTAAATATTTGTATATATGCATAACATTATCAAGGACTGTTCATGCTTGAATTCAAGGAAGTAGAATGAAGCAACTTCCTATAAATTAGGGTTGACAAAAAAGGACATTTTATTCTTTAAGGGCCGGCATGATAGCATAGTGGGTAGGGTGCCTAGGTTTGATCCTGGTAGTCCATATAGTCTTTGAAATCTGCCAGCAGTAACCTTTTTTCTTTATTTTAATTGCTTTATTTAAGCACCATGGTTACAAAATTTATCATAGTTGGGTTTCAGTCATAGGATATATATCATCACCCTTCATCAGTGCAAATTTCCCCCCACAACGTCCCCAATTTCCCTCTCAGCCCCCACACTCCTGCCTGTCTCTAGGCAAGCATTTTGCTTTTCTTTCTTTCTCTTTCTTTCCTTTTTGACACTGTGGTTTGCGTGTCGTTTTTTTTTTTTTTTTTTTTTTTTTGTTTTGGGGCCACACCCGGCGGTGCTCAGGGGTTACTCCTGGCTGTCTGCTCAGAAATAGCTCCTGGCAGGCACGGGGGACCA
This sequence comes from Suncus etruscus, assembly GCF_024139225.1. Lineage (NCBI taxonomy): Eukaryota > Metazoa > Chordata > Mammalia > Eulipotyphla > Soricidae > Suncus > Suncus etruscus. Next base: position 106,310,572 of record NC_064858.1, read on the forward strand.
TATGGGACACCAGGATTCAAACCAACCACCTTTGGTCGTGGATCAGCTGCTTGCAGGCAAATGCCGCTGTGCTATCTCTCCCGGCCCAAGTTTTTTTTTTTTTTTTTTTGATTTTTGGGCCACACCCGGCGATGCTCAGGGTTTACTCCTGGCTGTCTGCTCAGAAATAGGTCCTGGCAGGCACGGGGGACCATATGGGACACCGGGATTCGAACCAACCACCTTAGGTCCTGGGTCGGCTGCTTGTAAGGCAAATGCCATTATGCTATATCTCCGGCCCCCATGCATGTCACTTTAACCCCTTTCAGCGCCCAGTTCTTGTCTAGAGTGATCAGTTACAACTATCATTATCTTAATAGACCCGTCTCTATTCTAACTGCACTCACCTCTCTTTGTGGCAAGCTTCCAACCATGGATTGACCTCATCTCTCTTGTCCCTGAATATTATTGCCAAACTGGCTTTTATGTTTCTTATATCCCACAGATGAGTGAGGTTATTCTATATCTATCCCTCTCCCTCTGACTCATTTTACTCAGCATAATAATCTCCATGTCCATCCATGTATAAACAAACTTCATGACTTCATTTTTCCTAACAGCTGCATAGTATTCCACGTTTCTTTATCTACTCATCTGTTGTCAAGTACCTGGGTTGTTTCGAGATCTGGCTATTGTAAATAGTGCTGCAGTGAATACAGGAATGCAGAGTGCTTTCCTGTATGATTTTTTTGTGTTCCTAGTGTATATGTTGGGAGTGGTATTTCTGGATCATATGTGAGCTCAATTTCTGTTATTTTTATTTGTTTATTTTTCTGGTTCTTTTTTTTTTGGTTTGTGATTTTTGTTTTGTTTTTGGGTCACACCCAGCAGCGCTCAGTGGCTACTCCTGACTCTATGCTCAGAAATCGCTCCTGGCAGGCTCAGGGACTATATGGGATGCCGGGATTCGAACCACTGTCCTTCTGCATACAAGGTAAATGCCTTACCTCCATGATATCTCTCTGGCCCCCAATTTCTGGTTTTTTGAGGATTATCCATACTGGTTTTCAGGAGGGCTCGACTAGACAACAGTCCCATCAGCACTGACTACATTTCTCCCCATATCCACACTTGCATTGGTTGTTCTTGTTCTTTGTGATGAGTGCCAGTCATTATAGTATGCTATCAGACCTCATTGTTGTTTTGATATGCATCTTCCTGAAGCTGTACAAATATTATAGTGGGTAAGGCACTTGCCTGGCACACCTGACAAGTTTAGTCCCTGGCACTGCATATGATCACCTAAGCCTGCCAGGAAAATCCCTCAGTCTATACTGTGGGGCCCCAAATCAAACTAATAAATACAAAACTATCCCTTCTGCATGCAACTCAGATAACAGTTTTTATGACTTTTACTTTAATGTACTTTTAAGAAAGAACTAGATTAAGCCTTGGTCATAATTTTTTTTTATGTTGTTGTTTTGGTGTTTTGCATTTATTCTGGGGCTATATCCAGCTGTGATCTTGGCTTACTCCTGACTGCGCACAGGATCACTCCTGGTGGGGTTCCAGGAACCATATGGAATGTTGGGGATCAAACCTGGGTCAGCTTTGTACCAAAGCAAATACCCTACCCCCCCACCCACTGTATTATTCTGACCCAAGTCCTTGGGTAGCTTATTGTTTAGCATTAAAGAGACAAATAGCCTTTCCAAATATGTTAAGAACCGTTTTGAAGAAGAGCCATTAAATTTCATTTGTATGATCCAAAGGTACAGAATTGGGGAAGTTACAAAGAGATGCTTTCAGAACTGATTTTATATAGTAATTTCTAAGAGTAATGTTCACAAATCTCCTGCTTTAGAGTTCCTTGTATTGAAATGTGTTTAAGCATTGGCTGGGGGTCCTCCTGATGGGAACATAATAAAACCAAAATCAAGCAATGCTTTTCATGGACAACTTGATGATCTGTATGGCCTTTTGCTATTCTAAGAGTCTGCTTCTACTTTGCTCTGTGATCTTGAAAGACTAATTTGTGGTCTCTTTCCACTTCTTTGCTGCTGTTTACTTCTCAGCTCTCATCCGTGTGGCTTCTACTCCAAGCACCAAAAGTTCTCTCAAGTTAACTGCAATATTACAAAATTGAAATCCAGTGAAAAATTGTTGTTCTTTTGTCTTGATTTGTCTGTAAATACTTTAAAGTGTCTGATCACATCTTATTTCTATGACTGCTCCCACTTGGTTCTTTCCCTGCTTTTCTTTCCCTAGCACTCTCTGCCTTTTCTATGAAGTTGATGTCCCTGTGCACTTCCATGATTTTAACTACCTTCTATATTGCCATTTCCACACCCATTTTTTATTATTATAAGAATAATTTTTATTTTGACCAAAGTGGATTACATATCTTTCACAGTAATATTTTTGGTACATATTGACATTGAGTCAGGGGAATTCTCACCACCAAAGTTGTCCTCCCTCCACCCCCGTTCCCAGCATGCAACCCATATCCCCCGTCCTTACCCCCCCCCCCCAGCTGCTAGTATAAGTGGTCCCCTCTATGTCTAGCTAGTTGTAGATTGGGTATTGATTCTGTTGTCATTGGCTTTGGATTTGGTGTTTAAGTAGATCATTTTTTATTGCTACTTAGTGATCATAAAACTGTTTGGTTTTGGTTCCCTCTATTATTTCCCCCTCAATTTGTCCACACCCATTTTTAACTCCTGTAACTTGTTATATGACTAGATATCTTCTCTCAAAATCACAGGGTTTGTCTAAGGATTGAGCTGCTTGATCTCTAAAAGTGCTTAACAATACATAAATAAGGCCCGAGTGATATAGTACAGTGGATTTGCCTTGTACTTCGACAACCCAGATTCCATCCTCAGTACCTCATATGGTCCCCAACCCCAGCAGGAGTAATTCCTGAATTGCAGAGCCAGGAGTAACTGTGAGCAGCACAATTTGTGTTTAAAAATACTCCCCTCCCCCCAACATACACAAGAAAAAACATAAATAGTGAGAATGTGTTTCATTCGTATTTTGTTGGTAACACTGAGATTTAAATTTCAAGTAGTATTTGTGAAATATATTTATTACGCATTTTTTCAAGCATTTGAAATGTAAAAACTGTTCTTTATTTGCTATATACTAAATATGTGGTTGGCTAGATTTGACATGGTCGTTTGGCAATCCCCAATCCAATATAACCCCCCTATTAGGGATGGGCAGCTTAAATTGTAAAAAGCTCTTAACGTTTTTTTATCAGTGTGCTGTTAACTTTAATCCTAACTTTGATTTATTTGGCTGGAAATACTTTTTTCTTTTCTTGTTGCGCATATGTGTTGTTTTTGTTTGGGGACCTCCTTGGCACTGCTCAAGTCTTTCTCCTGACTGTTTGCTCAGGGATCACTCATGGTGGTGCTGGTGGGTGGAAGAAGGGTTGTCTATATTCGATGCCTGGTATCTAATCAGAGTTGACTGCATACATAAAATGTAAGCACCTAACTCTTGTACTGTCTGTCCATCTCTAAGTTTCCATTTTTTAAGGGACATTCATTAGCATCTTTTGCCACATAACTATAAAATACACTTTTAAAAAATGTTGACCAGAAGACTAGTTTATATATTCTTTTTTGTTTGTTTGTTTGTTTTTTTGGGTCATACCCGGCAGCGCTCAGGGGTTACCCTTGGCTCTACACTCAGAAATTGCTCCTGGCAGGCTCAAGGAACCATATAGGATGCTGGGATTCGAACCACCGACCTTCTGCATGCAAGGCACACCTTAACTCCATGCTATCTCTCTGGCCCCAGTTTATATATTCTTCTTTTTTTTTTTGTTTTTTTTTTTTTGTTTGTTTTTTGGGTCACACCCGGCATTGCTCAAGGGTTACTCCTGGCTGTCTGCTCAGAAATAGCTCCTGGCAGGCACGGGGGACCATATGGGACACTGGGATTTGAACCAACCACCTTTGGTCCTGGATCGGCTGCTTGCAAGGCAAACACCGCTGTACTATCTCTCTGGGCCCAGTTTATATATTCTTAAGGTGAAAATTTTGACTATAGAACAAGCTGGCAGTTGCTTGTTTGTATGTTTGTTGTTTTGAGACCATACCTAACAGTCCTCGGGAATCACTTGTGATGGTGCTCAACAATGGTGCTCAGGGGACCATAAGGGATCCTGGGATCCCTTATCGAACCTGAGTCAGCTGGGAATGATAAAAGAAAATATTTTGTCTTTTTGCTCCAATCAGATGGGATAATGAATCACAGAGAATGAAATTCTAATAATGTTCTAGTGAATATTAGAAAAGTGAATTATTTTTCTAAGCATGGCACCTGCTAGGCATGATGACAGCTGAGTCGACTGGCTGAGTTTATGGAGTTCATGTTAAAGATGTGTCATTAAATTATTGGTGTTTATAAATGTGAAAATGCATTTATTTCTGAAGCATTGGACAAAACAGTATGCTTTGAGAGAGGAAAATAGAGAGATAAGAAAGAGGAACTTGAGCATACATCAGTGTAAAAGTTCCTGCCATAGAGACATGAGTCCTGGAGTTTGATGTTCAGCTTTGGCAGCAATGGTCATTGCTTGATGACTTTTTAAGCACATTTTCTATGTATACAAGTAATACCTTTATGGAGAGATATTTAAAAGTAATGTCTTTATGTTTTATAAGAAATTTTTAATCTAAAGATTCTACATTTCTCAGTCTTATGCCTCCTATAAAGCACACACCCCTTATACAAAGGAAGCATGTGTATAAAAAGCATTTTCCCCTAAAATATATTTGACAAGCAGCTAGAAAACTTGAGGGGAGATGCTGAGAGGATGGAATTATCCAACCTGAGTTATAGTAATAACTCATCTAGCGAAAGCAGTTACTTAACTTTCTACAGAATTTACCCCACTGGAGGTTGAATTCCAGACCTAGGAAAACCTGTAGTCAAAATTTTTGACAAAATTTGATAGCAAACTTGACAGAATTTTTGTATTGTTAGTATAGAGAGCTAATTAATTGCTGAATTCATTTTTATCTATTTTTCCAGCCAGAAATTTTGGTGACCTTCAGTCCTCAGTTTTCTCTCAGTGTACAGTCATACCTATCCCCCTTAGAATTTTTATCGACTTTAATGGAAAGTTTGCAAAATACCTTGAATAATCATGCATTTACTGGATCAATTCCTCCTTTTCGAGCAGTATACCACAGATCTGAAGATTTGATGTCCTGTAATTGCTGATTGTTTTGTGAAATCCGGACACAATTAGCTCTGGACTATGCCAGAAGGTGGGGAAATGAGTGTCAGGATACCACTGGCATTCTTTTTTGCAAATGTCATAGCAAACAGCCTTGGAATGTAGTGCAAACTAACGAGAAGGCAAGTGAGCCCCTATGGTAGCACAGTGTGGACAGCTAGTATGGACACGTTATCCATCTATGACTGGACAAAGGTTATATAAACAATGGGACAGTGACAGAGTGCAGGGATTAATTGCATAAAGCATTTAATAATTTTTAAAACAGACATATCTATAAATGGAGGTTCTGGAGTTTGAGTTCTGAGAAATAATGTGTCTGTTTTCCTTGGGAAACAGACATCCTAAGAAAAGAGAACACAATAAATATATGAATAAAAGAAAATAAAAGTATGAATAAAACTATAGCAGGTGTGCCTTATTTTATAGGTGCTCCATCTTTATAGAAAGGTTTCAATTCTAAGTTTTCTATTTATGTTCTACCATAAAGCACAAGGCAGAATGGACATAGTATTGTGAAATATGTTTGGGAAAGACCGGTTAAAGTCTTTTTCTGCATCTCATCCCCAGATGTTACTGTGAACCCACCATTTAGCTTCTTCTCTTGAGACCCAGGCTAAGCTGTTCTCCTTGTTCTTCCCCCCACCCATCACCAACACAAATCAGCGGATTTAAGCTATAATTCACTAGGGATTTTGATAGGATTTGAGTAAATCCCCAACAAAAACGCCGTTGGCTTGCTAGCTATTTTTAAAGGCAGAGATGTAGAAAGCAGAAGATCCTAAATGTACCTATCTTATGAGGGCCCTGGCCACAAAGAAAGATAGGTGGAATTTTCCTATGACTGTTTTATGAGATGTTTTGTAAAACTATTTCCAAACAACCTGTTGAATAGAATTAAGTTGTAGACATCGTCTCTGCATGGCATTTTTTTTTTATCACCCTAGTCACTGTGCTATCACTCAGTCCCCAACTGGGTATTATTAATACCTCTGAGCTCTTAGAAATTGACTTTCTGCTGATCACTTTTCAGTCTCCTGAAGCCTAAGGAGACAGGGATTCTCAGTCAGTTAAAAAGAAAATGCTTTAAAGAATGACAAATCTGTTTCTGCTTCATAGACCAAAAGGATTCTTCCCTTCTTGTCTTTTTGTTTGCAAAAGCAGAAGCATTGTTTTTTTGCTTGTCGTTTGGGACCGCAATTGTTTGTACTCAGGGAGTATTTCTGGCTCAGTGTTAACTTCTGATGGTGCTTGGGTGATTATATATAGTGCTGGGGATCAAATGCTGATTGGGTATAAACAAGACATCTAAGTTTAGTAACAGTCAGTCATACTATTTTCAGCAGAATTTCATCAAAACAAGAGATAAAGTACCTGAACACTACTAGGGTTGTCCTGAGGAACACCGCATACTCTTGGGCTCAAGCACTGACCCATCAGACCTACATCTAAGCTGAGATTCTATGGAAACACCCCAGAGGCCTTGTCTGTCTCCCAGCACTGTCCGATTTGGAGGTGGAGGACAGAATCATAAAATAACTGATCATTCCCACTACATACTGTCTTCGGGTTAGATGAGGAAAAGCAAATATACAAATGTTAGAATGTCAGTCTTGACAAGGATATGGAGAATAAATTTAGCTTATACCTAACTTTGGATCTTTTATATATTTTTAAATATTACTTTATTTAAAGGTCATGGTTTATAAAATTATTCATTGTACAGTTGTGGGTTTTTTTTTTCTCAGTTACAAGGTTGTTCTTCATTGAGTTTCATTGAGGTCATACATTGTGCAGGACCCTTCACCATCAGTGTTCCTTGTTTCCCTCCTGCCCTCCTGCTGCCCTTTCCCCTGCCTGCCTCTAGGGGAAAAAAACACACTCTTTCTCCCTCTCTTCTCTCCCTCTCTATCTCTTTTTTCTTTATATATTATTTCTCCCTTCTTCCCTCCATCTTTCCCTCCCACCCATGTTTCTTCCCTCCCTTGCTCCCCATGTTACTGAAGGGGCATCATGCATATCACTTTGTCTCCTTTCAGCACCCAGTTCTTGTCCATAATTATCATTTCCAACTATCATTGTCATAGTGGTCTTTTCTTTGCCCTAACTGCACTAACTTTGGATCTTTGGGGGGAGTGGATTTTAGATCACACCTGGTGGTATCCAGATTATTCCTTGTTCTGTGCTCAAAAATTATTCCTGGCGGGCTTTGGTGACCATATGGGTTTCTGGGGAGCAAACCCAGGCTGGCCACACGCAAGGCAAATGCCCTACATGCTGTGTAATTGCTCCAGCCCCTGGGTCTTTTAAGTTAGTTCATCTTTCTGTAAAATAATGGGTCTCAAAATTACTTGGAAAGCATCTTAAAATACAGATGGCCAGGACTAGTGAGATAACACAAGGTTTAAGGCACTTGCCTCGCATGCAGCCAACCTCGATTCAATCCTTGCCTTACCTATGTCTTCAGCACCACCAAGAATCAGGAATGCTCCCTGAACACAGAGCTAAGAAGCTCCAATCATCAATAGGTGTAATCCAAAAACAAGCAACAAAAAACATGCCCATCCCCTGAAATTCATACATAGTAAGACAATTGGAGAATAGATTGGCCCTTCCGCACCACCACAATAATCAGCCAGTGTGTGGTTGTAACACTCAGCAAAACGTTATATAACATTATATAAAGGAGATTGTGTTGTCCTGATCTCTTTGTGAGGAATCTGAAGTTTGTGGAAGTGAACTTTACAAAACTGACAATGGGGATTGGAGCAGGAGCACAGCAGGGAGGGTGTTTGCCTTCCACATGGCTGAGCAGGGCCAGATCCCAGCATGCGATAGGGACCTCCATGCCCGCCAGGAGTGACTTCCGGTGGAGAGCCTGGAGTAACCCTGAATGCCACCGGGTGTGACCCAAAGCAAGAACAGAACAAAAGAGGACAGTGTTAGAAATTAGGCTACAACTGACCGATTGTCAACAAAGTCGATCATTTTCCTCTTGGTCCTGGCCTTCCTGAAACTATTCTTTCTGATTCTTTTCTCTTTCTTGGAAGTTGTTTTCAGAAGTAGTTTGCAGTATACTCGTGACAGGAAATAAATGTGTACTTTACCCTCCTTGTGATCCTCAAAACATTCGAATTCACAAGCCACTTAAATTTGATTTCTAAATTAAAATTTAATTCAACAGAAAGGATATTTGGTATTATAATTGCAAATCAATTCTAAAAGTAAGATTTAGTTTAATAGAAAGTTCATTATATGTTATTTGTGAAGCCAATTTGAAAGATAAATCTGGCAATCACAATGAATAAGCCTTTTTATAACTTCTGAAAATGAATTGTTTGAAGAATTTTTATTCAGAGATAAATGCAGGCATAATTCATGAAGGAAGAAACGGGATAATTTTTTTTTTATATTTTAATGAACTATAGATATAGGGTACTCAGACCAGAGACATTGGACAGCAGCTAGGGCATTTTTCATACACCCAGTCAACTCAGGTTTGATCCCTGGCACCACATATAGTTTCCTGAGCCCTAAACCTAGAGCCAAAAGTATGCCCTAAGCACAACTGTGTGTGGCCCTAAAACAAACCAAAAAAAAAAAATACTAAACAGCAAGTTGTGGTTATGAGGACTCTTGTGACTTTCTTTCTTTTTTTTCTTTTTTTTTTTTTGTTTTGGTTTTGGGGCCACACCCGGCAGTGCTCAGGGGTTACTCCTGGCTGTCTGCTCAGAAACAGCTCCTGGCAGGCACGGGGGACCATATGGGACACCGGGATTCAAACCAACCACCTTTGGTCCTGGATCGGCTGCTTGCAAGGCAAACGCCGCTGTGCTATCTCTCCGGGCCCTCTTGTGACTTTCTTGGTTCGTACATTTGTGGGTAAGGGGGATGACTTAGTCCAAAACTACCGATGTAGCTCAGAGATAGAGCACTTACTTAACCTTGCATGTGTGAAGCCCCTGATTCAGTCCCTAGCATGGAGATGTTATGGAGGGGGTGTGCTATATGGTAGTGAAAGCAAAATAATATTTCAAGGAGCATCATAATATGTTACACAAAAATCTATGTACACTTGGGCCCGGAGAGATAGCACAGCGGCGTTTGCCTTGCAAGCAGACGATCCAGGACCAAAGGTGGTCGGTTCGAATCCCGGTGTCCCATATGGTCCCCCATGCCTGCCAGGAGCTATTTCTGAGCAGACAGCCAGGAGTAACCCCTGAGCACCGCCGGGTGTGGCCCAAAAACCAAAAAAAAAAAAAAAAAAAAAAATCTATGTACACTCAAACACGTGACTGTTCGTCTCTGCCATATATAATATCTGGCACTGAATACTTTATATTATTGCTCATGTTTCAGTTTTGATGTACTAATTATTTTGGATTTCATTTTCTCTTGTTTTCCCTTACAGTACATGAAATATCAAAACCGGACCTCACACCTCCTCATTCCTATTTATTTTCTTTCATAGTTCATTTTTTTGTTTGTTTGTTTTTTTTGGAGGGGTCACACCAGGCAGCGCTCAGGGGCCACTGCTGGCTCTACACTCAGAAATAGTTCCTGGCAGGCTCGGGGACTATATGGGATGCTGGGATTCGAACCAATGTCCTTCTGCATGCAAGGCAAGCGCCCTACCTCCATACTATCTCTCCAGCCCCTCATAGTTCATTTCTAAGTATAAAAAATATGCCCTTGGCCTCCCTTAGCAAAAATACGAATAGTCTATAAAAATGTACAAGAATCACTATCTAATCCCTGAATAAACATTTTTTTCTCGCCAGTTCCTCTTATTTTTAATGAAAATTGTTGAAAAAATGTAAAACCCCATGTCGAGTCACATATCAATTAGCTGTTTAATTTAACTGAGCCACTGTAAAAGTAAATGTAAGTGGGTTTTCAGCTGCCCCCAAAATGTAAAATAATGAAATAATTACTTCACCAGATTATCTCAGATCTTCTAAACTGGAAGGAAGTCCATGGTCCCCTAACTTACTGAGGCCCCATGGCCTGAGCCCACGCACTGGTGTATTTTAATTTTAATTTTAATACACTGGTGTATTAAAAATAACAAATGTATAAATTAGAAGCCCCACCATGTGCAACCCTACACATGGAATTTTTTTTCCCTAGAGATTTTTTTTGTTGTTGTTAGCAAAGGCTAAAGTTTCCCCCTTTGCAGTTGACCCTTATTGTCCCTTTTCTTGCTTTTATTTAAAAATAAAACTCCCGGGCTCAGAGAGATAGCACAGCGGCGTTTGCCTTACAAGCAGCCGATACAGGACCAAAGGTGGCTGGTTCGAATCCCAGTGTCCCATATGGTCCCCCGTGCCTGCCAGGAGCTATTTCTGAGCAGACAGCCAGGAGTAACCCCTGAGCACTGCCGGGTGTGGCCCAAAAACCAAAAAAAACAAACAAACAAACAAACAAAAAGAAAAAAACTCCCAAATTCAGAAAATGGATATGGAAATGTCTGGGGTCCTTTGTTCTCCCATCCAGTTCTTGTTTTTTTAAATTCTGTGCCCATCATGATGGTTGTCATATTCAGTACAATACCAGAACCAGCTCTGGGTCTGCTATTTCTGCCTTTTCTCCGGAGGTCTGTTTAACTGTAGTTAGCACTTCCGAGACTCACTGCTGTAACTGAGGTGGGTTTTATCATTTTGCTTCTGAAATTCAAATCCTGGAGGGATTGTATTATAGAATAATAGTAGTAGTAATAATAATATATATATATAGTAAATGCCAGTAACTAAATCTGTGTCGATTGGATATGAGCATGTAGAATAGAGGTGTCCCATAGAAACTAGAATGAGGGGCCGGGCGGTGGCGCTGGAGGTAAGGTGCCTGCCTTACCTGCGCTAGCCTAGGAGACGGACCGCGGTTCGATCCCCCGGCGTCCCATATGGTCCCCCAAGCCAGGAGCGACTTCTGAGCGCATAGCCAGGAGTAACCCCTGAGCGTTACCGGGTGTGGCCCAAAAACCAAAAAAAAAAAAAAAAAAGAAACTAGAATGAATGTTGAGCAATTCCAACTCTTATCCTGACTGAAGTTCTCATCAGCACAGATTTGACATAATCATGGAATTCACAACTTGTGTTTTGGGGGTGAGGGAGGCAGACCCGGTGGCACTGAGGGGTGGCTCCTGGGTCTGTGCTCAGATCACTGCTGGCAGGCTCGGGAGACCATATGGTTTACTAGGTTGGCCCTGTGCCAGGCAAATGCTCTACCCACTGTGCTATCACCCTGGCCCCAGAATTCACAACTTCTAAAATGCTGCACACCCTGTTTCCCCTTCCTAACCCACCTAAAATATTTGACGTGAACAGTGATTCACTCCTCTAACACACTCTTTTCTCAGAATTGTCTTTATTACTCTCAGTTAGATTTGAGTTGCAACCTAGACTGGCCTATTAAGGAAGGATTTCTTTTATTTCAATCGAACTAACTTTGCATTCTCGCATTACATATTTGGTATGTGCATTACTGAAAATAAATGTGTGTATGATACATCAATTTTACTACAAGTACAATACTTATCTGGCAGGAGAGATACATGATAATATTCTTTATTTTGCTTTTCTGTAGAGGGGGCACTCCCAGCAGTGCTCAGAGCTTATTCCAGGCAGATTTGGGGGAACCGTATTTGGTGCCAGGGATCAAACCAGGCTTGAAATGAGAAATGGTGTCATAAGAAAATGATTTGGGGGGCCGGGGCAGTGGCGCTAGATGTAAGGCGCCTGCCTTGCCTGCGCTAGCCTAGGACAGACCGCGGTTCCATCCCCCGGCATCCCATATGGTCCCCCAAGCCAGGAGCGACTTCTGAGCGCATAGCCAGGAGTAACCCCTGAGCGTCACCGGGTGTGGCCAAAGACAAAAAAAAAAAAAAGAAGAAGAAGAAGATGATTTGGATAAAGATTTAATAGGTTGGCTTTTCATTTTATTGATTTTTACCTTGAAGGTATCCAAAGGGATGTTCAGAAGATCTGGGGACCCCAATTCTAAGCCAGCCAGGCTCACCATTCAGTGTCATGGCTTTTGGTTCATGAGGCTCTGAGACTATCCAGGCACTCCAGGCAGTGTTGAGGCCTCCAGGATCACACTTGATGGTGCTTATAGGGTTCCATGGCTGTACTGTAATGCTTGGAGGGCCATTTGGAATGTTAGAAGTTGAATCTGGGACAGACGCATGGTAGGCCTGTGTCCTAACAAACGTACATTGTCCTGGACCCAATTGGCTGGTGTTTTATTTGTTATTTATATTTATTTATTATGACTTGAAATTTTTCTATTTTTTATTTTCTTTTGGTTTGGGATGGCTATCCCAGTGGTGCTCAGGGGTTACTACTGGCTCTGTACTTGGGAATCAATCCTGGTGGTCTTGAGGGACCAAATGGGATGTTGGAATCAAACCCAGGTCAGCTACATACAAGGCAAGACCCTACCCATTGTACTCTTGTTTTATCCTGTGGTTGGTGTTTTTGTTTTTTTAATTTGTTTTGGGGTGTTTTTTGTGTGTGGAGGAGACACACCTAGCAGCACTCAGGGATTATTCCTGGCTGTACGTTCAGAAATCATTCCTTGCAGGCCCGGGGGACCATATGGGATGTCGGGGGTAAAACCCAGGTTCACTGTGTGCAAGGCAAATGCCCAACAGCTGTGTTATACTCCAGCCCCTGGTTGATGATATTTTGATACATTTTATCACCAGTATAAGGATTTTTATAGTGTTTATAATGTTTTTTGTTTTTTGTATTTTTGGTTTTTGGGCCACACCCGTTTGACGCTCAGGGGTTACTCCTGGCTATGTGCTCAGAAATCGCCCCTGGCTTGGGGGGACCATATGGGACGCCGGGGGATCGAACCGCGGTCCGTTCCTTGGTAGCGCTTACAAGGCAGACACCTTATCTCCAGCGCCACCTTCCCGGCCCCATGTTTATAATGTTTAAAATTAGGAAAGATAAATTCATTTTTATTTAGTTATATTAGTGATTTACTTATTATTATTTAGGTGGGTTTGTTTGGGTTCCCTTTTTTCCCCCCGTTTTTGGGCCACACCCAGTGGCACTTGGGTTACTCCTGGCTACGCACTCAGAAATCGCTCCTGGCTTGGGAGACCAGTTGGGATGCCGGGGATTGGACCCAGGACCGTCCTGGGTCAGCCACATGCAAGGCAGATGTCCTTCTGCTGTGCTATCGCTCCGGCCCCTATTTAGTTTTTTTTATTACATTATTAGTTAGTTAATCATTTAGTTTTGTACATAATTTGACTTAATGTTCAGCTCCTTGTCATAGAAATCCTTTTAGCATGTAAGTGGCACTTTGTCTATAACCTGGCATGTGATAACTCCTCATTAAATAGTTAGTGACTGGTAACTTTTGTCTTGTTTTAAAAGATGTGTGTCAGGTCTTTGCTACTCCTGATTAAGTAATTTGCACTTCTAGACCTGCAACTGAGTACATTTAAAATGCTTTCAGTGTGAACTAACAACATTATTAAATCTACTCTCCTCAGTATCTGGCTTTGGGGACTTACTAGTATAATTTCATAACTTTTGGGGACAGCAGGGGAGGGGGAATCACTCCTAGCATTGCTCAGGGGACAATCTGAGGCGCTGGAAAACTGGTTAGCTGCATATAGGAGATCTAAAGAGGAGATGGTAAGATATTTCAGGACAAGAGTCTGAGGGATTCAGGCCTTCCCCCGAAGGCTTACCTTCGAACTCTGGTTTCACCAAGCACAATTGCTTGTTTCTTGATTCCATCTGATCTCTTTCCTGATTTTCGGGTTACAGATTCAGAGGATAGAAACATAAAATTATTCTACTTAAAATGCCCAGTTGTAGGAAATGGGAAAATAGACCATAATAACATTCGTTCACATTCCTTTCTGCCTTACATTGCTATGGAACACATGTTTAGGACTTCCTTTGAGATGAGCTGCCATCATTTCAGTGTTCTCTCTTGCTCTCTCACTCTGTCTCTCTTTCTCTCTCTAGCGACAGAAGGCTAATGTGTTGTTCTCAAGGATTGTGAGCTGTCTGCCTTGGACATTTACCTCCTGTCCCTGAAATTTGCTCTGAGGAGGGCGGGGATCGCGGAGGAGGTGCTTTCTCATTACTTGCGGCTCAAAGGCCACAGAGGAGTATTTTCAAAGGCCTCTTGATTCTATTAGAATGTGCGGGTTAAAGGGCAGGTTCAACTGTTCTGGTACTTTAAAACACCAGGGACGCGTGAACAGACCACTCTAATGACTTCAGGTTGGATTTCTGCTGCTGCCTACTCCTTATGCAAGTGCTCTCACATGTTGGGCGTGCAGCAGGGGGTTTCTAATCACTTTGAAAGGTTCTCCTTTTTTCTGAGGAGAAGACAGAACAAGGTAAAACTTGGCTGGGAGCATATGCAGTTTTGATTTTGCTTTAGGCTTGTGACATTCATACATTACCTTTCATATTTTCTGCGGTTCATTTTATTCCCAGGGCTCTTGGGAAACCGAGTCAGAAAATATTCCCATTTTTGTGGATAACCTGTAGTCACTAGAGCTTTCAAAGGCATTTATTGATCCCCATCGTGCCTTTTTCAGTGGCCTATTAACATTAAAATAGGTGAGTTCCAGATTTAAAAAGAACTTTTTCTGGTAGCTTTATTTTCTTCATACTTTTTGTATCTTTCGGTTTTTCATTAATAGTTTTTTGAGAAAAGTTTTTTCAAAGAAGCAGTGTATATTGGGTGAGATGGCTAATAAAATAATTGTTTTGCAGTTCGCATTATTTGTCATTCTGAATTACTTTCCCCTTTGAAAAGCAGAGTTCTTAACACTCTTTTAGTTTAGACTGTGTTAGTTATAATCTGTAAAAACTCAGTTATATGATCTCTTCTGTCAGATTTAGAAATAATTTTCCTTATCCCCACAGATTCATAACTTTAGTAAATATTAGCTTCTAGATTCTTGCCTGTCCTCCAGGTTTTTTTTTTTAAAGAAGCTGATATCCCACAGTTATATTTCAAATTTACCTAAACGGTCTGTGACCATCTGACCCTCAACATGCCCAGTCTTGTCAAATTTACCAAAATGACAGACATTCACAATATGTCTTTCCAAACCTGAAAGCTAATATACCCAGAGTTCATATGGTATTTGTACAATATATAACCAAAACATTTTCTTTACTGCAAATTGCCCTTTTTAGACACATGCAGATATAGAAACCAATATCAGGAGTTGACTTTTAAAATGGAAAAAGACACTGGTATGCTAGTCTGCCAGGGAATTTTTAGAGGGTACGAGTCATTGATTCTGTGTAGTCCATAGTGTATTATCAGTGCTCAGCAAAAAGTAAATAGCATTAATGACATAATTTTTTATTTGAATTGTACGTAAGAAGGGAAAGGGCTTCAAATTATGTGGCTTATTTAAAAGGTGTTATTCCAGTGACTCGGAATTCGGTGTCACATCCTTTAGTTTGCATTTCAGAATCTGAATTGTCACCTGTTATATCATATTGCAGTTTGGGAATGTGACATTTTACCCCAGAGATTAACTGTACCACACTAGCTGTCCAAGCATATCATTTATAAAAGAATTTGGAATTCAGTCAAGATGTCTCAACAATATAGAACCAATTTTATCCATTCAAATTATGATGCTTTCCCTTGAGCACAGAATAGAATTTCAGTTTCATCACCTATGTAGCTTGTGTTCAGTAAACAGCTCCTCGTTGAATCTAATTAAATGAAGTACTTTCTCTTTCATTCGTCTTCTGTGATTCACAGGCTGCCAACTGTGATGTTAATCGTTGGTGTATTGAAATGCAGCACCCTTGATTGGGAAGGTGCAATTCTCTTTCCTGCTTTGTCAGTCTTAAGTTCCCCAAAGAGAACAGATGAGAGTGAGGAACAGGAAGCTGCATAGTGGGGCTATCTTGAACTCCTTCACCTTTAAGCTCATTTCACCACTTAACATATTTTTTTCAAGTGCTCAGAGGATATATTTAGACCAGCATTATCCCTTTGGTGTTGACTGGAGCTTCATGGTATAAACCATCTGCTATTTCTTAGAATTAAATAGAATGTGAGACAGTAAAGAGTTATGTTTGGTATTAGGAAAATCTTATTCCCTTATAGTAAAAAAAAATATATGTTAAACAAATCTCCATTCTTGTGATATATACCGATGTGTATTTTCCATTGGTTAATACTCCTTATTTAGAATCCACTGTGTCTACCCACTTCCAGAATAAAGAAAACCCCTATCAGAATATTAAAAAAAATAGTCTTCTAGTTTGTGGCTTAACTAAAACTCTCCCACATGACTTTTATTGAAGCATAATTACCTTAACAAAAGACAGAAGCAAGGTTAACTTGGGCAGTAGGTTCTCAGATTCCTTATTTCCTTAGGTCAAAAGCTCAGGTGACTTCTATAGTTCCTGTAAATCAAATCTGTCTTATGGATTGTTGACTGACAAAGATGGTCTTATTTTAAGGAATGCATTTTGGTCTGAGGATAATTGTTCACCCACTTCATTCAAATTATTTTGTACATTTCTCACGTCCACTAAATCTCACCTTCCTCTCCTTCTGGACATGAACCAAAGTGTAGTTACCTAAACCACAAGGAAATCTGTAAATTTTAAATGGCTATATTAAAGTGTGCAGATTTCTGCCAAGTAAATTCAGTATTGTAAACTTATTTTCATGACAGAATAAAAAACAAAGTCTGCATGTTCAAAATGCCCCAGGAACAGATGGCTGCATTTCCAAATCCTATTTACTAACATTTGCAATTTGTTATACACTCTATACATGAAAATGTTTTGTTTTAGTTATGATTCAATTTGCCTGGAAGCCATAGAATATTTACCAAAAATATTCATTAAATTGAGTAAGTGTGTAGGTGACAGATTATTCTTACTAAAAGTCATTGACTTGGTTTACTTCTCAAGTTTAACTTCAACCATATTTAGAACCTCTGCATATTAAGATTTTTTTTTTTACAAGAGCATGATAAAAGCTATTTAGAGCTTAAAACATTGAATAGGATTCCTGGTTGCATCACTTATTTCTGATATGAATGTGGACAGCTGTATCTTTTAGATCTCAGTTTCGTCACCCAAAAATGGGGTAGAACAGGAAGTGGGGAGCTAGCTCAGAGGACTGGAGCACAAGTTTTGCTAAAATATCAAAGTGTTCCCTTCCCCCACTCCATCACTAGAAAGGTCCCCCCAAAGAGCAGAAAATTATTAGAAATAATAGTTACTGCAGAAGTTATTTTGTAAGTCTTAAATGAAAGTCTTGACATTTTCTTCCTGTTGCAGGCAAGAAGCTCTTTTGGCTGCCATTAGTGAAAAGGATGCTAACATCGCTCTCCTGGAACTGTCTTCCTCAAAGAAAAAGACCCAAGAAGAGGTAGCTGCACTCAAGCGGGAGAAGGATCGACTGGTCCAGCAGCTTAAGCAACAGGTATAATTAAATACAAGGAGAGGAAGATCAGTGGGGCCAGCTTTCACTGCGTGCCCTAACCTCTCTCCACATTCTTTCGGTGCTGCCAGGTCAAGCCCGAGGCGTCACACATGCAGGGCGCTGAGGCACACATCCTTTTACCACCACGCCACATCCAGCACTCCCATCAGTTTTTTGGCTTGCATTCTCAGGCACATTGTTTGTACATTTTGGCAGCTTACATTGGCTCTTCTGCCTGAGGTGACCAGATTGGGAAAGAGTTTTTCAAATGAAGCAGTTGCTTCTTTGTACTTTGGGAAACCAGTCACCAACTGATAGCATTTGGGGAATAATATTTAGTGTACACAACAATAAGAACTTATTTACACAGCAAAGGTATTTTGTTTGTAAGGCAGTATTTAATCTCCTTCAAAATGGACTTTATGTTTACATACCTTGATAACTGAGAAAAGACCGAAAGATAACCATTTACTACAAGATAGATCACCACCAAAAGAATTTTTCACAAAAGAGAACATCATTCGATATTTAGATGCCTGTAAATATAGTAGGAAAAATATGCTGTTATTAAAGACATATGTCCAGTAGTTGAAAATGGAATTTGGCTTATCAGAGTTGATGATATGAGTACAGTGATGCTTGCCAGGAGGTGGGGTCAAAGAAATGGGAACATCTTGGTCAGAGGGTACAGAATGTTCAGCAAAATGACGAAATTATAACCTATTTCTCAGCTGAGGGCCTGCCCCATTGTGGGCCCCCAGACTGTTTCAAAAAGGTCACAGGTAGAAGTAGCATAAATTGAAGAGCCACAGGAAAGAAAAAGAAAAGGTCAGAAGGGAATCGTGATCAGAACAAAGGTTGAGAAACACTGACTTGTAGAGATCTAAATTATGTCACTAATGCATAGTGCTTGCTATATTGTGTGTTTAAGATTTGCTCAGAAAATAGACTTTAAGAGCTTTAAGGGTTCTTACCACAGAAAAGGTAATGATGTGAGGTGGCAGAAATGCTTCCTACTTTGACTCTGATATTCATTTCACAGTGTGTATATATATATATATATATATATATATATATAGCAGCCCCTCGATATTTTCGAAATAGTGTTGTGAGATCCCCACAGATACCAGGCTGCTCAGATATTGAAGTCCCTTTATATGAAAAGATGTCGTATTTGCATGTAACCTATGCACATATGTTTTAAATTCTCTGTAGATAACTTTTAACACTTAATGCAATGATATGTGTGTACATGTGTGAAGAGTAAATACTATGTATATGTAGTGGGACTGTTTGGACAATGATGTCAGAAAATGGTCTGTACAGTGCACATCCGTGACACAATACCAAACCACTATAGGTTTAAAACATGAACATATATATATACACATATATATGTTTGGTGGTTTGGGATGGGATTGTATTTTGTTTTTATTCTTTTGGGGCCACAACCAGTAGTGCTTAGGGTTATCTCTTGGCTCTGCACGTAGGGATCGTTCTTGATGGGGCTCAAGGCATTATATGGGATGCTGGGGGTCTGAATAAGTTGACCACATGCAAAGCAAGCTATACTATGTCTCTAGCCTCACATGTACATATTTTTCTTTTTTTTTTTAATTTTTTTGTCCCCCCCAAACTCTTTTTATTAATTAAGTAATTTATTTGTATATACAATCTTGAAGCACCATGATAACAAGCATGGTTGTAGTTGGGTTTCAGTCACAAACAGAATACCTCTCTTCACCAGTGCAACATTCCCACCACCAATGCCCCTCTTTAGAGATCAAGGACTAGTGATTTAATAAACATACATGATTCATGTTAAATATATGCTGTTATACCTCAACAAAGTGTGAAGACAGTTACACATCAGTAAAGTGGGGGGAGGAAGCTGGTAATGTGAAATATTAGATTTGTTGAGCAAAGTCATTTACTATTTTGAAATGTATATAGTTAGCAATACCAATTCTCCTTTTTCTGTTGAGCCTGATTATATAAGCATTATTTAGCTAAGTTTTCTTTTTTTTTTTATTTAGCTAATTTTTCTATTCCTCCATATTAAGACACCAAATATAATAAATATCTAGCAGGGCAAAATATTGCATCTCATTTACACTGACTTTTGATTACTTGACTCTGAGAACCATATGTTTTTATTAGGTGAGAGCTGAAATCTAAGGATATTAGTTAATCCATCAAGTTATAGCCTTAAAAGGAGTGTCTCAAAACTAACTGCCCAGTATCTTTTGTTGTTCTGGTTTTGCTGATGGTTTAGACTTGGCTTTGCACTTAGGAATTATTTTTGGCAATACTTTGGGGGGGCCATCGGGGATGACGAGGATGGAACCTGGTGAGGCCACATGCAAAGCAAATGTCCTACCCACTGTACTCTTCCTACACACACACACACACACACACACACACACACACACAATTTTTTTACATCTCACTATAATGCCCTGAATATTCTGTAGTGAACACCCTACCTGCTGAACTGTTCTTAGATCCACACACCTACACACACACACACACACACACACACAATTTTTTTACATCTCACTATAATGCCCTGAATATTCTGTAGTGAACACCCTACCTGCTGAACTGTTCTTAGATACACACACACACACACACACACACACACACACAATTTTTTTACATCTCACTATAATGCCCTGAATATTCTGTAGTGAACACCCTACCTGCTGAACTGTTCTTAGATCCACACACCTACACACACACACACACACACACACACACACACACACACACTTCTTTAGACCCATACACCAATTTCTTTACATCTAACTATAATGCCCTGAATATTCTGTAGTGATGCAATATACTGAACAGAAGGATTGTGCATTTCTTGGGAGTCCA
This sequence comes from Suncus etruscus, assembly GCF_024139225.1. Classification (NCBI taxonomy): domain Eukaryota; kingdom Metazoa; phylum Chordata; class Mammalia; order Eulipotyphla; family Soricidae; genus Suncus; species Suncus etruscus. The sequence goes on from NC_064858.1 coordinate 106,331,144, forward strand.
TCGTAACAATAATTTTCTGATCCATGGGAAGTTTCATATTCCTGCCCTCTCAATGTATCTGGGATGCTATGGCAAAAAAGGAGTCTTGCCAAAGACATCTTCATTTTTACTTTCTCTAAGTGTGTACACTAACTTTTGCATAAGAAAGAAGCCGTTTGGAAAGAGCATCTGGCATCAATGTTGTTTTAATTTAAAGCTGCTAGTCCTTGAATTACTGGAATGTACCTCAAACTAAAGACCATTCCCTAACAAGGAAGCAGTCAGCATTGACCAAGCTTTCCAGTAAATCGAGCTGCCACTGCATCCATAGGGTCTTGACATTTGTGTGTGATCCCTATCGTCAGATGGAGATGAAGCAACAAGGGATTTACAGATTTGAGGGTCATCCTCTTAAGATGGTCCCAATTTACTTACCACCCAGGGTAAGTATCTCCTTGACTCATTTATGGCAAAGCTGTGCTTGAAGAGGTTGCATCAGACGAAAGGGCCAAGGCCAATGAGCTTTAAAAAAAAAAACCTGAAGTTGTCTAACCAATTCCAGATGTGCTGTAGTGGGTGCCAACCAGTGTGTTCAGATTATAAGTCATGAAGAAGCCCCTGCTGTGTCAAGCCCCCACGATAGACTTCGTGTAAACTCAGCTAAAACCCTGGAAAGCATTAATACAATCTGTTGAGCTGCAGTGGCTGTCACAAAATGGCCTTTCTCTCAGCATTTATTTTCTTCTTTTCACCTCAAGAATTTTACAGCCTCCACGTTGTATATGCTGTGAGCGTGAAGTCTGGCTCTGTTCCTGTGCGCCCTGGACACCTGGGCCCCGCACACGGTGGGCTTTTGCAAAACAGGCTGGATATTTTTTTAAAGTCAGCCATAACACTCACGAAATAAAGGCTAGAAACCTAAATGGATTCGGTTTGTCTCATAAACAGTCTCCTCTCTGACTACATGTTGTAATGTTGCATGAGGATTCGATGTCTGACAGTATTTTTTCATATTCTAACATGTAGGCCTGAAGGATTTAAAAACATAGGACTTGTCTTGAAGAAGCTCCCAGTCTTGTACTTTGCTAAACATTTGGCAAGACCATTCATGCAGGCTATCGCCGGCCTCGGCCTTCCACAGCCCCACTGATCTCCACCTCACAAGATTTATTTGTCCATTGATTTTTGATTCATTGAGCATCTGCTCTATTTTAAATACTGTATAAATGGAAGCAAATGCTTTCACAGGAAAAGCCTGGGAGAAAGCTAATAAAGACCCCTGTTGTAACTTTACTCTCGATTTTACTGATTGGATTACTTCTCTGAGATTCATGTTCCTACTTTGTAACATTCGGATAACGTTACCCCCATCACAGGATCGGTGTAAAATTAAATAAGAGCACAGACTTGAAACCTTTAGATCCCCATTTCTGTTCTTTTTTCAGAAGATCCCTATTGTGAAATTAGGCCTATGCCATAGGGAATACTTCAGGAGAAAGTTGACAAAGGGGCAGGGGCTGTTTAAGCAACTATTGCTCTCATCCTCAGTCATCTGTAGTAACTTTATTTAATTTTCAGGATGACAATCATGTTCAGAAGGATATAGCTAGCATGTTATATTTGCTCCTCTGAGAAAGAACAATCTTCTTAGAGTAGTTAGGATATTAAGTGAGTAGTATTTTTTAATCTTTCCCTTCCTGGTAATTTAAATGATACCACCATAATATAGAATTTCTCTTTCATTTTTGAACCAAATCCAGCCATGCTCAGGGCTACTCCTGTCTCTTTGCTCGACTTACTCCTGGCAGTGCTCAGGAGACCACATGGAATGTCGAGATCGTACCTGGGTTGGTTGGCCTCGTGCACGGCAAGCACCTTACTTAGTGTCCTATTCCTCCAGCCCCAAATGATAACTAATTCTTCCTGTGACTCTGGCTTATTTGTCTTCATTATGTAGCTTAAGCATCCACAACCCCAAAAGATTAAATTTCTTGACTAAATGTCCATGAAGAATAAGTGATAGTACCAAAATCAAAATTGAATCTCTGGGGCTGGAACCATAGCACAGCTGTAGGGCATTTGCCTTGCATGTGGTAGACCCTGGACAGACCTGGGTTTGATTCCTGGCATCCAATATGGTCCCCTGAGCCTGCTAGGGGTGATCTCTGAGCACAGAACCAGGAGTAACCCCTGATTGCCGCTGCCAGGTGTGTCCCCCCCAAAAAAACCTGAATCTGTTCTTATTCTTACCATCTTAAATGGTAATTCCAGACAGTTGTTAGTTTTTAAAATTTGGTCAGAATTAGAATTTAAAAAGAAAACAACCCAAACTGCTATTTCAAGATTGTCCAATGCTCATTTGTCTCCTCTGAAAAATGTTTTGTTATTCAAGAGCAGCTGATGCTGAGATGAGACCACTGCCCTCTCCTGCTGCCTACAAAGCATCTAAGACAAAGGCATTGTTATTATTTGCCTCTGGCTTCTAGGTACAAGAAGGAGTCATATGAGCCTGATTCTAAAAAAAAATAAATAACATGATACGTGAGTTAGTTATTCTGTGTCTTCAGCAAAGACCAGCACTGTATCACAACTTAATGTGTTCTGCTCCTCACATTGGGCCCAAGAATGTTGCTTGTTCTGACTGCGCTTTCTACAAACCACTTCGTAAAAGCTCAATAATAAATATGTATAAGCACAAATACACTACAAACCTGGATCAAACTCAAAAACAAATGGACAAAAAAATCCAGGCATTACCAATACATACTAGATACATACTCTATGATTTTGTATTTCTATTTAACTCTCAAAAAAGTCTTTGCAGAAAGCAAAGGAACAAAAGAATGTGGCGCCAGTCCCCTTTTCTTGTGCTACTGCCCACTGTGCTTAAGCAAAGGAAGCACTCTCATTCCTATCCCTTATGACATGATGTTTTTCTCCACTCCTACCCCTGCCCAGTCTTCCAGACTAGAAGAGGCATGCACTGAGGCTTTGTCTGGTGAGAGGGCTGTCTTTCAGCCACCTCCTTAATAAGCTCATTTTTTTGGTTTTGGCTTTAGTTTTAGGTGCATGCATTGCTCCCCAGCAGTGCTTGGGGCTTCATACCATGCCAGGGATCGAAAATGGGCTTCCCATGTGTAAAGCTTCTCCAGAGCCCCAAATCCAGCTCTCTTTATAACGTGTCTTCCTTAGCTTTTCTTTGTCCTTCACTTTGGGCCCTCTCCCTAGCTCTGGAACAAGTGGCAAAACTCATTATTGTATCAACACTTGTTTAAAAGAAACTTCTAAAACTGAAGAGAGAATAGTAAAACTTTTCTGTCTGAAAAGGGAACAACGAGTGTGAAACTACAAAGAAGTTCTGAGATGTTTGTGGAGAGAGGGGAAATTAAATAGCAAAAATTGGGGTAGATTTAGGAAAGTCACTTTTCATACAGAAACTATGGAAAGTAATATGGAGTTAGCATTTTTCCTTCTCCCTAAGCAGTTTCAATTTTTGGTAATGAGGCCAGTCTTAGAGAACATTTAGGTACCTTTGTTCGCATATGTATAAGGCCAGCTGCCTTTTGCATGATGAACATTTCTAGGTAATACATTTATTTCACGCATTGGTGGAGGCCCTTTTTTGTTGTACTTGACATTGCCTACTTTGTCCCCAAAGTGCTGTCCACATTAGTGTCAATCTCTCAGCTGACTTGAATAGCAGAATCTCCTGCTAGTGACTTGTTTTTTGACCAAGGAAAGTTAAAAAAAAAAAAAGCTTTTATCTAGTTATAAAATGCAATGTGCAAAGTTGATAGAATATTGCAATGTAATATTTCATTAATTTCCATAGTCCTGAGGAAAATGTTAGTCTTTTATATTATCCTATCTCCCTTCAATTTTAAATTTCTATATATTAAGGGTTTACATATATACACATATAAATATATTCTACCAACTATTACAAACATCAAGGTCTACAAGGTTTTTTCTACTGATAGCATCCAGATTTATTTGAAAAGAATTTGAGGCAAAACATTTTCCATTCACTGTCCTCACCCCTGGAATTGTGGAATTGCCTTCTACTTCCTCGATTTAATCTCTACTTTAATCTCAAGATTCATCTTTGTAGTTTGGAATTTCCTAGCCATGAAGTCCTTTTTTTTTACCATTAGCAAAAACATTCTCCGCTTTTTTTCATTCGCATACTAATTCTTTGGGTATAAGTTGAAACATTAGAGGGGAGGAAGAAATAAAAACAGCTACTCATGCACTGTGCTACAGTTGTTAATTTCTTATCCTAAACTAAATTATTCCCATTAGGTTTCACTGTTTCTTCACATGATTCCATTCTGTAACTGTGCTATTCTGTTTTATATTTGTATGAAGTAGTCCAGAAGAAATAGCACTAACAACGTGTCAAGAGAACTGAGCTCCAACTGCTGATAACTTAAGTTATCATCTTGAGCTATAATAACAGCATCAACGAATACCCAGCGCTTCACTGCTTACAGAGTATTACTCAGATACCTGATAGTACCTAACCCAGGTTACCAAAGGTGGGGAGCACTGCCTCTTCTCCAAAAGGGCTCAAGTGATCTATCCAAGGAAGTTAAGTGCTAACTGGGAGTTGTTTGGTGTTGTTGTTGTTTTCTGTTTGTGCCTTATAGAAGGTAGCTGTCCAGGGAGGTATGGAATTGTTTTTCTGAAAAGGTGATAGTAGAGGAGACACTTTTGGGAATTTCTGGCCTAACCCTAGGGCTCTATGACCAAACATCATAAGTGGAAGAAGTAAATGAAGTATGTAAGAGAATAAGAGAAACAAAACTGATGAATAAGGGGGTCACATACTTTGTCTAAACAGCAGCTTTGAAATCTAGTTTCTTGTGCCCATGCCAGGTGTGAGCTCCATTATATTCAAATAGTCATTTTTGACCCTAGAAAATTTAGATTCTGGGCCTGAGAAATAGTGCAGCAGTGAGGTGTTTGCCTTGCATGAGGTCGAACTGGGAGGGACCAGGTTTGATGCCAGGTCCCCCAGCCTGCCAGGTGATTTCTGAGTGCAGGCAGGAGTAACCCCTGAGCACCACCGGGTATGCCCCAGAAACCAATCAATCAATAAGTAAATAAATAAAGTTTAAAAAGAAAGAAAGAAAATTCAGATTTTATCTGTTTCCTCACTCTCCTTCCTTTTGTTATTGTTTGTTGCTGTAGTACTTGAGGTTGTACAGCAATTGTAGCACACTCAAACGTGAATGCTTGCTTTGGCAGTATCTCTGGACCCTCACTTAGCAATGTGAGGTTGTGTATCAAACTTGAGGCTTCAGGAGCTGGAGTGATGTGCTTGCCTTACATACATCTTTGGCATTCCATATTACACCCTAAGCACAACCAGGAGTAATTACCATATGGTCCCATATGGAGCATCCCATATGGTCTCCCATGCCTGCCAGGAGTAACTCCTGAGCATCACCTGGTATGGCCCAGTAAACAAGTAGAAAAACCTTGGTGGCCTCCAGATGACAGAGTAGGTGCTCCTTCACTGAACTACAGCCCTGAACCCCCAGATTTTAATTTTAAAATGTAGGTATAATTGACAAATTGGAGTTTTAAGTGTACACCATAATGACTTGAGATGTGTATATTTTATATATTTATTTATTTTGTTTTTTGGGGGGGTCATACACAGTAGCATTTAGGAGTTACTCCTGTCTCTGCACTCAGAAGTCGCTCCTGGCAGGCTGGGGGGACCATATAGTATGCAGAATTCAAACCGAGATTCATCTTGTGTTGGCCGCGTGCAAGGCAAGAGCTTTACCACTGTGCTATCTCTCCATCCCCATTGATATGTGTATATATTTTAAATAATTTCTACAATAAACCTAGTTAACATCACCATAGTTTGAATATTTTTCTTGTGATGAGAAATTAAGATCCGTTCTCTCTCTCTTTTTCCTCCCTCCCTCCCTCCCTCCCTCCCTCCCTCACTCACTCACTCACTCACTCACTCACTCATTTTTGGACCACACCTGATAGTCCTTGGAAATTACTCTTAAATCTGCACTAGGAATTATTTCTGGCAGGCTCAGGGGACATTTGAAATGTAGGAGATTGAACCTGAGTTGGCCATGTGCAAGGCAAACTCCCTGCTACACTATTTATTGTTCCACCCCATTGATCTCTTAGTAAACTTGAGATAAATGGAATCATCAATTCTCATTATTATTTGGTACATTACATGCTCAGGACTGTATTTTACAACTGGAAATTTGTACCTTTTGTCCACCTGACATATCAGTCTTTTTATAACCCAGTGTAGGCAGATAATTTTGTTTTGTTTTCTTACATGTTTGTGTATGCACACACATATACAGAGAGACAAATTAATGCACTTTCTCATACCCCCTTACAACTTGTTTGTATTTGACAGAGAGGTAGACCATCTTTTTGATGAATTTTGCTTTCATGAAATTAAGTAACGTCCAGAGGTTGGAAGACGTGGGGAATCTGGACTCCTCCCAAGTCTCTCTTCATCCATCTATTCCATCTTTTTATCATCAATTCCAGATGTATGAAAATTCTTCACAAAAATTTGATGATTCTTTCCCTTTCTTTTTCTAGCATCAAATCTAACTTGTCCTATTGTCAGATTGTTGCCTTTTATGATACCATTGGGACTTTATAAATCTTTAGGTTTCCCCCATCTCTATTGAATTGACTCAGTGCAAATAAATCAGTGTAGACTTCCTATGCTGATGCTTGTGCCCTTCCTATTCCTGCCTCGTCTGTGTCTTGTCAGGTAGCATGATTTATAATATTGCTTCCTTCACTTATTGGCCTTTATCTCAGCATCTCATTAAGCATAAAACCAGAAAAATTGGTTTGAAGGGTGATTTTCCTTCTTGCCACTAAACTTACCTTTATGGTAATCACTCAGACCTGTATTTCCCACAAAATCTATTCCTACTACTTCTTTCTGTCCTTTTTGAATTAATGTGGATCATTTTTTAAACAAAATTCACATTTTATTTAGTTTGAAATAAACTATACGAAATTGATTTTTCTTCACCAAAAATAACAGCAATATTTTCATATTATTCCGGGCAACCCACATGTGAATCCTTCTTATAAGTAAATATGAAATTAAATATTATTTGCACTATAGGGCAATAGGAGTAATATGAGACAAACTGCCACATCACCTGTTAAAGAGTACTCTTTTTAAAAGCTGTAGCCAAATTAAATCATCTGACCTACTGCATGGCTTTCATGAAAAAACATTCATGACTTAACCATCTCACAGATAATAGAAACTAATATTTATTGAATCAAGCTTTCTTTTTAATGCTTTACATTAAATTCACTCCTTTAATCCTCACAGCAATCCTCTGACATATAGTTAGTCCTGTTTTGAGAAATAGTGTAAAGTTTAAGTTCTGTTACGAGTGTGTAGGGGCTGCATCAATAACACACTCGGTAGGGCATTTGTTTACATTGCATGCATCTGTCCCGGGTTTGATCCCTGGCATCCTGTGTGGTCCCCAAACCTGCCAGGAATGATTTCTGAGTTCAGAACAAGTAGTAACCCCTGAGCACTGCTGGGTATGACCCCCACACACCAAAAAAATAGCTTGTGCCTTGGTTGTGTCTGGCCGGCCCAACTCAGGTACTCAGGGGTCCCTGGTACCAAACAAAACAAGCAAACAAAAGCACATTAAGTCCCTAAGCCTGCTTTCTTTAGTCCCTGGTCCAACTACAACCTGATCTTAGTGGCATAACACAATAAAGATGAATTTCTCAGTAGTGGAGAGCACTGCAGTTTTTGTTGTCTCTTGTTTTCATAGGCAGCCTCTTTAGTCACTAAAGAAAACCAAAAGATAGTGTTACTTCTTGTATGCTTGGCTCTAAAGTCAAGTATCTGATTTGGGTTAGTGGAAGTGGTCCCTCTTTTGTGATTCCTGATCTAGAAAAACAATCCTATATGGAAAAGTTGATATGTTCCTTTGAAATGAAGTAGAATCTGCGCTCTCTGCGGTATAGAGTCTAACATGTAGATTCAGGAAGGCAATTAGAGAAATACAGTGCTTCAGATAAAGGTGAGAGCTATCAGTGATGTTTTTAGAATTATCAAAAACAACAACGACAACAACCCAGAAGTGAGTATGAGTTGACTAAATGAAGTAAATGATTAAAAATGAAATAGGTTTCTCAAGAGAGACTATAGGGAAGTTTCATTTACCTTTGACCGTTTTTATTTTTACACTTACACTAAAATATTAACACATGTCATTCTCTTCATCCTCTGAATAAGCCTCTACTCTTTATTCAACCTATTGTAAACTCATTTCGGCACTCATTTTATTGGATATTGGGGGCTTTTAAAGTCATTTTCTCAGGCTTTACACACTTAATACTTTAAGCATTTGTAGCTTAGTATATCACAAGTAACTGTGAAATATATTCCATGACCATTTTGAGGTTTTTATATTATAAATGAAAGATGTGTTCCTGGAAACAAGAAGGGTGGGAGGCATAATAAATGCATTGCTGATATTCTGGAGGTAAAATAATGACTTTAAATGTGCTAAATAATTTCACATCAGTTTACTTCAGGCCATTTTTTCTGAATGCTATTTATTTTAAATATAAAATTTTCCATTTTTCTGTATTTAGCACATTTGCAAAAAATATATAATATCTTTTTTGATCTCATTGAGTCAATTTACCTGATCTCTTTAAGTTTCAAATTTATGTCATGAATTTGTTTCAATATATTTAAATAAAAAGTAGTACTTTGACACACCAATAAAATCCCCTTGACCACTACCTCCCATGTCACTAGAGTGACGCAGTTTATCCTCAGCCCCACAGGACCTAAGCAACATATCCCTAAGCCCTCCTGTTGAACCTGATTGGACTTATTGGCCAATAAGCACAAGAAGTCACACTTGGATCCCCAGAGTACTGTGTAGGAGGCCTCCATCTTCCGCCCCCAAAATAATAGTAAAACTTTAATTTTAAATATATATGCATATATATGGCTATACCTCCAAATAACTAAATTTTAAATTTTTTAGTAAATTATTTTCTTCAGATCATAGTAAGAGTATTATGATTGATAAAACTTATTAAAAACCTGACCAGAGGGACCAGAGCTATAGCACAGCAGGGACAACGGTGTTTGCCTTGCACATGGCCAACCTGAGTTGGTCCCTGGCTTCCCATTTGGTCCCCGAAGCCTCCCAGAAGTGCAAGCCCGGAGTGCTTTTGGGTGTAACCAAAATAAAAAAACTAGGGGCCGGAGAGATAGCGTGGTGGCAGGGCGTTTTCCTTACATGCAGAAGGACGTTGGTTGAAATTCCAGCATCCCATATGGTCCCCCTAGCCTGCCAGGAGCGATTTCTGAGCATAGAGCCAGGAGGAACCCCTGAGGGCTGCTGGGTGTGACCCAAAAACAAAAAACAGAACCAGAGAAAGTCACTCTTCTGATATCATTAGAGCTGACTCTGATTAATTTCTTTCTGCTTCTAAGACATTATAATTCCCAGGGACATAAGTTAATACATTTTAAAAATCAGTTATCCGTGGGGGCCAGAGAGATAGCATGGAAGTAAGGCATTTGCCTTGCATGCAGAAGGTCGGTGGTTTGAATCCCGGCATCCTATATAATCCCCTCAGGCTTCCAGGAGCGATTTCTAAGCATAGAGCCAGGAGTAACCCCTGAGCACTTCTGGGTGTGACCCAAAAACCAAACCAAAACAAAACTAAACTAAAAATCAGTTATCCAGAGAGATGGGTCTAGGCGAATCACCCTGAGTTTGACTGCCAGCATTTGCATGAGCTTCTAAACGCTATCCTCTGTAGCCATAGGACTCCATAGAGCATTGCTGGGGATGGGTGCCCTTGGTAGCCCTGAGCACTGTTAGAACTGAATGTCACTTCATCCCCAGTTTCTAGCTTTGAGCCCTCTACACCGGGCTCTATATTGCTGAAAGTTTCTCTGGGCCCCAGAGTATTGCTTGGAACCCCTGCCAAAATCAGTCATTGTTGGAGTCAGAGAGATGGCGCTTAGCCAGGAGTAACCCCTGAGCATCAGACGGGTGTGGCCCGAAAAAACAAAATAATAATAATAATAATAATAGTTAATCAAACAATGATTTTTTTCAAACTGATGAAAGTAAAAATAAATTGATAAATTACTGAATTGATGAATGTAAGGAATTACTTGTGTGACAAGTAGTTCTTAACCTAAAAATAGGAAAGAAAGTGAAGAGCACTTATCTGAATAGGAAAGGAAGTCGAGAGGTTTTGTCTGTTCACCGTCAGAATGGGAGGGATAGTTTATCACCAAAAGGCAGTTAGGGTCCACCTGAGCTTTTGTTGAACCCCACTATAGATTCACCCGGTGTCATATTACTACAGAAACTAAAATAGTAACTTTGGCGAATATAGACCAAACCAAGAATGCATTGATCCTTGTATGTCAGTTTTAATCTCTTAGCCACATGTTAAACTTCGTACAAGCACAGATGCATGGGAAAATCCTTCTATAATGAATCCTCACCAGACAGAAAAGGATTTAATTGCAGAGTTTTGTCCTTATTTTGCTTACTGTTGCTCTCAGTCTGAATAGTTTCCAACAAGAATCTGAATAGTTTCATATGACTCAGTGGTAGAGCAATTGCCTTTAAAACGATGCGTCTTGGATTCAACCCCTAGCCTCTCAATAAGTAAATCAATAAGTGAAATTTGAAGATACTTCAGTATTCCTGCACGTAAGTGTCCAATTTAGAGTTAACATGTTTGGAATTAATTCTACACTTTTCTTTACCTACACACCAAACATGATATTGTAACAACAAAAATATCTTAGAACTTCTCATTTTAAGTATTTTTAGTCTTGTCATCTAAAATGCATTTTCCCTATGTGTGTTTAGAGTACTTAGAATTGGGGCTGGTGAGATAGTAGCTTGCTTGCAATGCAGCCAAGCTGGGTTCGATTGTCAGCTGCCTATATGATTCCCCAAGCCCCAGTAGGAGTGTTCTCTGAGCACAGAGCCAGGAGTAAGCCTGGAGTGTGGTCCCAACACCAAAGCAGATGGATGGATGGATGGATGATAGATAGATAGATAGATAGATAGATAGATAGATAGATAGATAGATAGATAGATAGATAGATAGATAGGTAGGTAGGTAGGTAGGTAGGTAGGTAGGTAGGTAGGTAGGTAGGTAGGTAGGTAGATAGATAGATAGATAGATAGATAGATAGATAGATAGATAGATAGATAGATAGATAGATAGATAGATAGATAGATAGATAGGTAGGTAGGTAGGTAGATAGGTAGATAGATAGGTAGATAGGTAGATAGATGTAAGTAGATGTAGGTAGGTAGTTGAGAGAGAGAGAGAGAGAGAGAGAGAGAGAGAGAGAGAGAGAGAGAGAGAGAGAGAGAGAGAGAGAGTTCTGAGGCCAGAAAAGTAACACAGCAGGCAAGTTGACCCAGGCATCTCATTTCCCTACAGGAGTCATACTTGTGTCTACACTCAGGCAGGAGTAAGCAAACCCTTAGCTTGCCAGATGTGGACAAAAATTAATAAATGAAAATAAATAATAAAGCACTTAGAATTCTTGAAACATTGCCTGCTTAACTATTCCTAGAACTATAGTAAAAGAATTTTAAGAAGCATTAAATAACATAAAATAAATTTTCTTTTTAAAGTTCTACCTTTTCATTATGTATGAAAAAAAGTATCATCATTGACATTTTCTGTATGCAAACTTTAACTGGGTACTCAGCCACCTACATAGTTTCCAGGTCTTTTCAACCACCTACATAGTTTCCAGGCATTGCTACACGCCTCTCGGGAATCTCAACCAGGGTTAGGGGTATTTCTTTTTTTGGGGGGGAGGGATTTTGGGTCGCATCTGGCATCACTCAGGGGTTACTCTTGGCTCTAGGCTCAGAAATCACCACCAGCAGGCTCGGGGGAACATATGGGATGTCAGGATTCGAACACCATCCTTCTGCATGTGAGGCAAACGCCTTACTGCTGTGCTATCTCTCCGGTCCTGATTAGGGGTATTTCTGTTTATTCCCTTAAGGAAAAATTTCCAGGGAAGGATCAATAACTTTTCCTGAAGAAGGGGTGATAGGCCAATTAAGTTTGAGAACCTCTGGTTTCAATGATCAACAAAAGAACTTGATATAAATGCTCTTGACTAATTTTTGGTAAAACAGAAAATATGTGCCTCTGTTTCCTTTTCTTAAATATGATGTTGAGTTCCTTGGATTCAGCCAAGCTTCCCCTTTAAACTTTCTGGTTGCTTTGCAAAATGTAGGGCTTCTGTTTCTGTTTCTTTTTCTTTTTTCCTTTTTTGGGCCTCACCCAGCAGTGCTTGGGGATTTTGTAGTGCCAGGGCTTGATGCCACGACTCCCACATGCAAAGCATGTGCTCCAATCCTTAGAACCATCTCCCCAGCCCCAGGGCTTCTGTTTCTGAAGATCAGTTACAACTGGCAGAAATGATCCTATGACTCTAAAACTGGAATGGGGGAATGGCTTTAGATTTATTGCAACGATAAGCAAATAATGTGCTAGGAAATGATCTGAAATCAAATTTCAGTCACACTTTTCTTGCAAAGTCTCATTTCAGATGGAATAGTATAGGCAAGTTGACCCTGGGTGTGGGGTGTGGATCAGTACAGGCAAGTTGACTTACAAGGTAACTTCTTTCCTGGAACCTAAGCTCATGATCTAACTTTAGGAATGGCTTTGTGGATCTTGTGGATCTAACTTAGAGTCTTCCACCTATAGTATATCAAGAAAACACACACACACACAACTTTCAAAGTTAATATTTTTAATGACCTTTTGTGACATTTTAAATTGAGTCATTATGAATTACAAGGTTACAGAGTTATTCATGATTGAATTTCAGGCATACAATGTTCAACACTAATCCCTTCACTAGTATCTACTTCTGTCCTCCATTGTCCCTCCCACCCCAAGCTTGCTTCAATGGCAAACATCAAAATTTATATTTGTGTGTGTGTGTGTGTGTGTGTGTGTGTGTGTGTGTGTGTGTGTGTGTGACAACCAATGATAGGGTCGGTCACTGCTGGCTCTGCGCTCAGGAATCACTCCTGGTGATGATGATGTATGGGGGGCCATTTGGGATGAACTCAGATTGATTGCATGTAAAATCACCCCACATGGACAAGTCCAAGTCAGGGTTGCACATGAAATAATCCAGACCAGGCTGAGGATAAAACACGTGTAGTATGACAGTTTTCTATCTCATATCTATTCATACTGCTGCCTGCCAGAACTGCCGTTTTTATTGATTCCAGAGACCACCCTGGGTGGGGCAGTAAGGAGAGTGTAAGGATAGATAGTTCAGGCTATCCTGAGCCAGTCCCACCCAGGCTTACAAGTAAGATAGTCTCTGTTTTGGGATAAATCCACGTTGTAAACAAACATACAAGGGAGCCAGGGATGATCTTTGTTTTAGGTATAATAAAGTGTAACCTAACAACTGCATGTAAGACAAGTGCCTTACCTCTGTACTACCTCCCTCTCTGGCCCCAAAGTTATTATTAATAAATTCTTACTAAGCCTTTTAACTTAAAAATGCAAACGGCATCTTTATCTTTGTGTTAATATTTATTTGACCAGAAAAACCATATCCTTACAGAATTCACAGTTGAATTCTGCATGGCATATAGGAAAATGTTAGATCCCATGATATTCAAGGTTAATCATTAATGGTATTGGTATATTCTTTCTGAAGCTGAGCAGGAATAGCCAGCTCAATGAAAACTATAAATACGTTTGCAGATATCCTCAGCAAATACTACACAGGCAATTCTTGAATTAAGGAATGATCATAATGAAATGAAAGAAAGTAGACTCTAACATGGACGTAGACCATTTTGTGTGCATTTGTTGTTGTTGCAGTCGTGGACTTTTTATTTTGGTACCTTTACCAAAACAGAAAAGGTAGATTTTGGTAGCATTTGGTAGAAAAAAGGAAGATTTTTTACTGTACAGAGTATATTGAAAGAAGTTATTCTGGGCCTGGAGAGATAGCACAGCGGCGTTTGCCTTGCAAGCAGCCGATCCAGGACCAAAGGTGGTTGGTTCGAATCCCGGTGTCCCATAGGGTCCCCTGTACCTGCCAGGAGCTATTTCTGAGCAGACAGCCAGGAGTAATCCCTGAGCACCGCCAGGTGTGACCCAAAAAAACAAACAAAAACAAAAACAAAACAAAAAAAAAAAGAAAGAAGTTATTCTAATGAGCTTAACATCATAATTAGTGATAAGGCTATTGAATAAAAAATGAAAATTACATGCATTTCTTTTTTTATTAATTTATGATTACAAAAATACTTGAAAATCAATAATCAAAAGTTTTCTTTGGGAGCCAACGCAGTAGTACAACGGGTAGGATTCTCCATGCATGGGGCCTACCTGCCGAATGTGACCCCAAAGAAACAAAAAATTCTTTTAAAATTTTCTTTGTTTACATAAATTAATTTCTATATGAGGAAATCAAAGACAAAATGTAGAAATAAATCAGAGTCTGTGGATTCTGGGGCATCTTTCTACAGTTAATATAACTTTTTAATTATATTTTGGGCCTGGAGAGATAGCACAGTGGCGTTTGCCTTGCAAGCAGCCGATGCAGAACCAAAGGTGGTTGGTTCGAATCCCAGTGTCCCATATGGTCCCCCATGCCTGCCAGGAGCTATTTCTGAGCAGACAGCCAGGAGTAACCCCTGAGCAATGCCGGGTGTGGCCCAAACCAAAAAAAAAAAAAAAAAAAAAAAAAAAAACAATAATTATATTTTATTTGTAGTGAAATATTTCATTTCTTTTTCACTGAAATAATACAATGGCAATAATGCTAACATTTTTAGTCATGATAAATGCTAATTTGTTAGATATTTTTATTTGTTTATATTTAGGGGTAAACCCTGTAGTGCTCAGAGATTACTCCTGAGGGATCTTGTCTAATAGGGCTCATAGAAGACCAACCACATGAGAGGCCTGGGATCAAATTCGGTTTGGCTATGTACAAAGCAAGTACCTTGCTTGTTGTACTATCTTTAGGTGTATCCTTAATTTATGCAAATTAAGTATGTTCTTTTGTAAAGGAATGTTTATTGAAAAAGCTTTGAAAATATGAATATGAAATATTGCTGTGAAAGTAATTTTTCAATAATCCTTAATGGTAGAAAAGATGAGAACTACATGTTATCACTTTGCACTCATGGGAAAGAGATTTCTTTAACAATAATTTAATAATTCTATAAACATTATGCAGGCAATTTTGCTAGGAACTGGATGAATTTCAAAATTAAAAAGACTGCCCCTCCCTCAAAAGTCACTATCTAGTCCAAGAAAGACAGTTTAACAAGTTGTTAAATTCTGACAAAGATTCTAGATAACACTGAAACCTTTTTGTTTCAAACCTAAGAATATTGGACAAGCTTTTAGATGCTGGGTAAACTTTAACCACCTCTCAAAAATTTGTGATGCATGAGTTGAGCTCGTGAAGAGAAAGGAAATCCTGGTGTCAGAATCAGAGGCAGAGCTGTGAGCTAAGAGAGCAGCAGCTTTGGAGAGTTAACCGACCCCAGCAATGATTGAGATTGAATGCCTGCTGAAAAAAGAGGTGAGACCCAAGGTCATGGGAGGTAGGAGATTTATACGAAAGAGGTGAGCCTCGAGGACCTTGTTAAACAGAACTTCTGCTTTAAGATGGGCTAGTCAGAGAAATACAGCTCAAGGCTCATTCAGTGGAGCCTTGACAACTGGCAGAACTTGAAGAAGTTTATCCTTACTGACTCTGGAAAAGAAGCCTAAGTCCACTAAAATGTCAGAATTCCAAGGCTTGTAACTCCTGCAGGTTTAGAGTGCAAATTTATGCTACTGCCTGGTATGGAGGGGGCCTCTCTGAAATACAACAGTTCATCTTAGACTTACACATTTTTTTAAGTTCGGCTTTAGGCACTGTGGTTTACAATCCTGTCAACTGAGAGTCTCATACATGCACATGCCAGCAGCATTCCCTCCACTTTTGTCACAGGGTCCCGCTCTCCAGCATATCCCCCTTCCTTCCCTATTGAAGACCAGATCTCAGTTTCTGTTGCCTTTGGGCATTTAGCATGCCCCTACTATATTTCTTTATGCCCCACATATGAGAGTGATCATTCTGTCATTATTTATTTTTTTAAATAAGATGAAATATAAAAATCATAAGAAATGAATAGTGGATATAGTGTAATGTAGTTATGAGAATTATGGTCTGTGAAAAATAAGATAAATGTCAGACTAGAGGAAAGAAATTTCTACAGAGAAGATATTTTAGCCTAGGCCAGTGAGGCAACTCAAATGACTAGACTGTGTGTCTGGTATGCTCAATATTCTTAGTTTAACTCCTCTCTCTACATGGTCTCCCTGGTATCCTCAGCACAGTTAGGGAGGCCCCCTCCATATATAAGCATTTTCTATAATAAAAACAAAATATTCAATTCCTAAAATTGTGTGCAAACAACAATGGGGGAAATGGCCTAACAATGTGGCTCAAAGATAACAATGGAAGTAATGTAAATGATCTTTAAAAGATGCTCAACCTTACTTATGATGAGATAAAATCAAATGGAGGTACTAGTTGGCTAAAATGATTATTTTAACAGTTGAACCAGGAAGTCTAGTACTCTACTATGGGAGTGTAAAGTATACACCTCCTATAAAGGGAATTTGACCCCAGCTGGTAATATCACATGTAAAATCACATGTCTTACATGTTTGGCTTTTTGACCCAAAAGTTCTATTTCTAGAAATCTAATCCAAAGATCTTTAGAAACACAAAATAGCAAATGTACAAGGTATTTTGGCATTTTCTGTTGTAGTATTTTATAATAGCTATTGATTGAAAATAACCCAGATAACCCAGCATATCGACCGATAATAGCATGGTTGGAAATACAGCAAACAGTGAAGTAGCATGCAGCTGTAGAAAGAATTGAGAATACTCTTGATTGCTATAGTATGTTTTCTAGAATATTTTGTTAAGTGAGAAAAGTTGGAAGTGTTCTTTTTACATGGAAAAGTGTAGTATGCATGTGTAAATTATGCTTATAGTTACATAAACATTTAAAATAAAAGGCTTTATTACATTACCTAGAAGAAAAGATGACATGTTGGAAAAGGTAGAGAATCATGTATTTTCTTTGTTGTTGTTTTTTCTCAGGGTACTCCTGGCTCTTTGCTCAGAAATCACTCCTGGCCAACTCAGGGGACTATATGGGACTCTGGGGATTGAACTGGGATCTGTCCAGGGTTGGCCAGGTACAAAGCAAACGCCCTACTGCTGTGCTATCACTCTGGCCCCAAATCATGTATTTTCTAACATCCCTAATTATATTTAGTTGTGATGTATAATCATATTACTGCTCTACATATAAAAAGTAAAATTAGAAAGGGGAAAGGAACTAATAAAATTTGAAGAACTTAAACAAACAAATGTAACTCTACACTAAATAGTTGACATAGCCATATAGGGGAAAATTTTTGATTTTGTGCAGATATTGGACCCACTTACATTACTTGCACGCCACCACTGAGTCACATCTCAGCACCCAAGCAAAGAATTATTCCAACTAACCTATATATAAAACATTTTTCCTTTGTATGCCTTTAGTAGGCTACATTCCAATGAGGTAAATAATGCAAAGGAATATTAAACTTCATTTTGAAGGCAAATTAATAACTATAGATTTTGTTATTTTCAAAGATTATATTGATGAACAGAGCAAATAATAAATATGCTCTTGTTTGGAATCAGATCTTTAGCATAACAAAAAATATAAAAACAAGATGTTAAAGAGGCGCTGGAGCAATAGCACAGCAGTAGGGAGTTTGCCTTGTATACTGCCAACTCAGGACAGACCCGGGTTCAATGCTTGGCATCCCATATGATTCCCCGAGCCTGCCAGGAGTAATTCCTGAGCACCACTGGGTGTGGCCCAAAAAGCGGGGAAAAAGTTATTTTTGAAGATTAAGATATTGAATCTAGGGCCCAGAGAGATAGCACAGCGGCGTTTGCCTTGCAAGCAGCCGATCCAGGACCAAAGGTGGTTGGTTCGAATCCTGGTGTCCCATATGGTCCCCCGTGCCTGCCAGCAGCTATTTCTGAGCAGATAGCCAGGAGTAACCCCTGAGTATCGCCGGTGTAGCCCAAAAACACAACAACAACAACAACAAAAAATATACTGAATCTAAAATCTAAATTGAAACCAGTGGGGGCCAGAGAGCACAGAGGTAGGGCATTTGTCTTGCATGCGGCCAACCCGGGAGGGGCCTGGTTCTATTCCTGGCATCTCATATGGTCCCCCAGCCTGCCAGGAGCAATTTCTGAGTGCAGCCAGGAGTGGGTGTGGCCCCCAAACCAATCAGTAAATAAAGCTTAAAAAATGAAATTGAAACCATTGCTGTTTGTTTATCATTTTCTCTATTTTTTTAAATGAGGACACTATGTACTACTTTTTACCAAAACAGCCAAGAAGCAGTAATAATCTTTTAGCAGTAAGTGGATTCTGCTAAATTAAATTGGTTCTTAAGTAAAATGGCTGTTTCTGTTTTGTTTTGTTCTGTTTGGGAGCCACACACTGCAGTTTCAGAACTTACTCCTGGCTCTGCGCACCTGGGTCAGTCCTTACCACGTTCAGGGGATTATAGGCATTGCAGGAGACCAAGCCCAGGTAGGACGAATGTACAGCATTCATGCTGTACCTACATGCTGTGGTATCACTATGGCCCCAAAATAACTAGTTCTAGTGCTAGTCATGGGACACACTAGACCAGGGTTTCTTCAGCTTTTTCCACAGTGAGCCCTTTTCACCCAAGAAAGGCAACTTGATCCAGGACTACCAGAAACGCCTCATATTCATTACACAGTTGATTTGGAATTAATATCGATGGTACATGTCAGAAACCTCTCACTATTGCCAAAAATTTGGAGAACCCTTTCTACTTCCTTTGGATTGCCTTTCCAGGTCAGCGCTAAGTGAACCCGAGTCATTTGCTAGCAGGCGAAAGTTATTGAGGTCATGTCAGAACTAAGAAATCTGGACGCTGGATAGACATTCCTTGTATAAGACGATTAATCCTTCCATATTTGCTCATTATCTAACTTGTATTTATTTAGCTCACGTGTTAGAGATTCTCTTATCAGAAATTGAAATTCAGTTAATAAAAAAGGAAGAGTGTGTGTGTGCTCACATGCATGAAGATGTTTAAAAACTTCCCAGAACTGCTCGACCAATAGAAAAGAGACCTTCTAGATCGATCACTTCTGGGCTTGGTGAAAGAAGAAAACCATGGCCCTCTAGAGGAATAGAATGTCAGCCTGAAGAGCATGCTATCACAAGTTCAAGGCCCCAGTGTCCCATGTATGCTGAGTGTGATGCCACCAGCTCTGCAGTTTGACTCTGGTAGCTCTGTGCTCTTGATCCCTGAGACCACCAGTGATTTTGAATGTCACCATGGCCAGGTGTTTCTGAGCACCAAATTGGGCACTGCAGCTCAAAACCTCTGCGAGTACCATAGCCAGAAAATATAACCTCTGACAGCATATCTGTGAGCACCTCAGTGACCTTGGTGGGCGCCCTAACTCGGGGGCCCCACCTAACACAGCAAGTCCCTGCCAGCCTGTGTGAGCACCAAAGCCCAAGGAGTGAGTCCTCCGTAAAAACAATGGCCAAGGATGTGAGCCCCACAACCTGATGTGTGATATCTCTGTCCCCAGTGAGCATCACAACCTTAAAAAATGTGAGAGCAAGGCTAGAGAGATAGTACAGAAGATAAGGCAGTTGCCTTGCTTGTGGCTGCCATGCCATTCAAATCCTTGTTTAAATCCCCAGCGATACCTGTGGTCCCCTGAGCTCTGCTAAGAATTACTCCTGAGCACAGAGCCAGGAATAACCCCTGAGCACTGCTGGGTGTGGCCTCCATCCTCCCCCAAAATGGATGAGCCCTGCAGTCAACTGTGTGTATAGCCTCTAATTATCGTAATAAGTCGCATCAACAACAAAGGGAAGGGTGTGGGACAAGTTAATAAACAGATGAACAATTCATTGATAAAAAGAAGTAGGCTGGGGCCAGAATGATAGCACAATGGGGAAAGCTTTTGCCTTGCACATGGCCAACCCAGGTTTGATCTCCAGCATCCTGTGTGGTCACCCTAGTCAGCCAGAGTGATTCCTCAGTGTAGAGCCAGAAGTAACCCCTCACCATTGCCAGGTGCAGCCCCAAAACAACAAAAAAGAAACAGGCTATTTCTGGCTCTGTGTGAGGAACAGGGTTTGCACCCTCAGTCTTCTCACTGCTCTTGATGACCACGCGGTGCTGGAGATAGAGCTCAGGCATCCTCCGACCCCTTTAACTTCCCTGGCCCAAGTTCTTCATCAGCAAAATGATGGAACAGCCATGCAGACCTTACTACTTAAGTGTTTTAAAACTTATGCTAGATGCAACAGTGGTGTTAAAAATTGGATCGCATATTCTGAGAAAATAGCTTGCCAAGTATACTGTTTGTTGCTACACATTTTTGTTAAGAAATGGAAAAATTGCTTAACCAAATGGATGCCACTTATATTTTTGCTCATTTTGTAGGTTTATCTCTGCTCTCTCCTCTCTCTCTTTTCCCCTTTCCCAAGAGCTGCTATGCAAAAAAAAAAAAAAAAACCTTCCCATTTCTTGTGCAGTACTACAGGACATTAAAAAAAATGACCTTAGAAATTAACGTCATAAATCACTGTTAAATAGTTTCTTTGTCATTATATACTTGTGGGAGAAACTGTTTAGAAATGTGCATATAGGGGGCCAGAGCAATAGCAAAGTCGGTAGAGCCTTTGCCTTACACACAGCTGACCCGGGTCCTATCCCAGCATCCCATATGGTTCCCCACGCACCATCAGGAATGAAAACATCACTCTGAGTGCAGAGCCAGGGGTAATGCCTGAGCACCACAGAGTGTGGCCCAAAAACAAAAAAAATAAATAAATAAATAAAAGAAAAAGAAATGCATCATTAGTAAAATATGAGGAACCTGTATGTCCAGCCATATGGGACTAATTAAACATTCATCCAACTGAACTTGTTAAAATTATATTGTAGAATATTTAACTAATAATGAAAAATATGATGATGATGATAGCTAAACTTGATTGGTTTTTATATTGGTACCTGCTTATTATATTAACTAAGCACTAGTCTACAATTTTTTAAATTTTTATTGAGACCAATGTGAATTACAAGTCTTTCACGGTTGTATTTTAGGCACATAATGATAGTGAATTGGGGCCATTCCCAGCACCCATGTTGACCTCTATCCACCACAGTTCCCAGCATGCACCTTAGCCCCCTGGACTGCTAGTGTAGCAGGTCCTTTTTGTGTCTAACTTGTTATAGTTTGGGTCTCTTGATTCTTTTGTCGTTGACTTTGGCTTGGGCATTTAGGTCTAACCTTGTTTTGTGGGGGTTGTTTTTGTTTTTTGGGGTCATATCCGACGGCACTCAGGGGGTTACTCCTGGCTCTGTGCTCAGAAGTCACTTTTGGCAGGCTTGGGGACCACATGGGATATCGGGGTTCGAACCGGGGACCATCCTGCATTGGCTGCTTACTAAGCAAACACCTTAACGCTGTGCTATCGCTCCAGCTCCAAGGTCTGACCATTTTTTATTTCTTCTCAATGCTCCTTGATCGCTTGGCCCCTGGGTCCCATCCACTTTTTTTTTCTTTTCTCAATTTGTAGGAAGACATAGAAATATGAGGCACAACAAGATGATTCATGTTCTATGGTTTTGTGAAAAAAAAAAAAAAAAAAAAGGTTGAGCCCCTATCTAAAAGCTATAAATATAATTAAAAGGAAAAGGGGGCAGATGTGGCAAGTTTTTCTTTGGCTTTGTTTGTTTGTTTTTGTATAGGTGCAGTAAATATTGGAGAAATTAGAAAGGAAATTCCCTTGGCCTAAGAGATGCAGGGTTTCTCTATTCCTTTTATTTGTATTATAAATATGTAAGCACCATGATTACAAGCATGTTTGTAGTTGGGTTTTAGTCAAACAGATACCCCCCTTCACCATCAGTGCCCCCACCCGTGCCTGTATTCGTAACAGGCATTCTACTTCTCTCATTCTTCAACATTGTCATGCTAGCTGTTAGTGTAGTTATTTCCCTAATGGCATTCACCACTATACCCTTGAAGCATACTATCATGAAACCAACTCCAGGCTCCAGGCATGTTAGTTGTCAAACCCCAAGGTGTCCTTTTCTTTTTTTTAGAGAAAGAACTAGTGAGAGAGCTCACTGGGCTGCAGCCTATGCTTCACATACAGGAGGCACAGCGTCACACCCACTAGGGCATGGTCTGAGGAGCAACTTCCAAGCACAGAGCTAAACACTACCAAGTGTGCCCCCTCACAAACACAGGCGGAGGGGAGATGGAGGGAAGAAGGGAGGGAGAATATAGCGGATATGAAAGGAAAAACCTCTATAACTGTAATGCAGCTAGGCAGAATGTCAAATACTGCCCATGGCGGCATACGTGCCAGTCTATGAAGCCACCTCATTCAAGGCACTCTTCAGGGCTTTGTACTCTCCTGACTCCAGTGTTTAAACGTGCACTCACCAGCACTCGCCAGAGCGGTGCTTAGCTCTCGGTTGAAGCATGCGCTCTTCAGAGCTGACTGTTCCCTGCTATGGCACTCTGGTCTTTGACGCGACCTTTGCTGTTGACTTGTATCTGTGCTGTGGTTGTTTTGTCGGTTTTGGTTTTCTTGGGCCACAACGAGTGGTGATCTGGGGTTACTCCTGGATCTGCACTCAAAAACTACTCCTGGCAGGCTCAGAGAACTATATGGGATGCCAGGAATTGACTCTGGGTCGGCTGCATGCACATCTGCCTTCCCTGCTGGACCATCACTCCAGTCCCTGTTGTGAATTTTTTTATTACTTTATTTGACACTGTGGCTACAAGGTTGTTCATAATACCATGTCCCCAGTTGCCCTCCTACCCTCTGGTTCATATTCTCTCTCTCTCTCTCTCTTTCTCTCTCTCTCCCTGCCCTCTCTCTCCCTGCCCTCTCTCTCTCTCTCTCTCTCTCTCTCTCTCTCTCTCTCTCTCTCTCTCTCTCTCTCTCTCTCTCTCTCCCTGCCCTCTCTCCTGTCTATGTCTCTGTCTCTCATCGTCAATTTTCATTGCAGTATTTACCAGAAGTTGCTCCCCTTTTTCTGTTGCTTATAATACAGATTTCTGGTTATGTTGTACCCAGAAACCACCTCTGATGCCAGGGATCTCACAGACAGCAGTGGTACCAGTCTCACACAGCACAGCTAGCTTCTCAGATCACGCTCACACACGTGAGACACAAGAGATTTGAATTTAGGATCCTAGACTTAAAAGCCAGGCACTTCTAAGCCCCAGCACTTTACCGCTACAGAGAAAAGACAAGTGCAGAGGGATTGGACATCTACCAGATATCAAAATAGACCATAAGGAATATTAACTTTTGGATAGACTGAATGAATTAGAAGAGCATACTTTTATACCCGTAGGGCAGAGGCTGGATATATATATCAGAATATTGAAATAGTTATATACAGTTAGAGAAAGTTTTAGATAATTTTGTGTTCCCTTTTTAATATACCTACAGTAGATATATTTAAGTAGTATGATATTCTTATTAGTACAATAATAAGTTCATTTTCACCTCATCAAAAACCTGTTTTACCAATAGCCTAGTGCATTATATTGCTGTTTTCATGTTTAGTATACCCTGCATTTTCTGAATTGATTAATTTGCAAAGTAAGTTATGTAAAATGTTTCCTTTGGATGAACATGTAAATCATTTCTGAGGTCATTTAACTTTCCTCTCCAAAAGACTCTCTCTTGGAGGGAACTGGGGGTGGGGATATGGCACTGGTGAAGGGGGTATTTTCTTTGTTTATAACTAAAACCCAACTAAAAACATGTTTGTAATCATGGTACGTAAATATATTAAAAAATAAACGAAGATATTAAAAAGTACTATCTTCACCAGGAATTTGGGGGTGCTATTCATTTCATAGCAGATCTTAAGCATTTGTTCCCCCAAATGCTCAGAAATCCTTTTATTAAGATACACCTGTCTACTATTCACTTGTGATACCCTTTCCTTCCCTCTGTCGTACTGCAGTAACCAGGGATTGCACACACTTGACTGCCATGGTTGCACACATTCGTTCTATTTCTAAGTGGTTGCACACTTGCTTGTACCTGTTCATCTGCTGGTTACAGTGCTAGCCTAGGATTGCGCAGAGGTCACACACATTGAGTTGTGGGGCTCACACCCTCCTTTTGCAGTCCTGGGGACCTCAGTTGGCATTATCATTGAGATCACACTCAGCATGTGGGATGTTGCCAGGGATCAAACAAACCTGTGGCCTCTCATCAGCAAGGTCAGCATTCTACCACTCCCCCAGTAGCAATAAATTCAGGTGATCTTCTCACATCTTTAAGCCACTTATTATTATTTGGTATTTCTAATGTCTTAGAAATTGTATTTAAATTAAATTATGGATCATTTTCTCCTAGACGCAAAATCGAATGAAGCTAATGGCCGACAACTATGAGGATGACCACTTCAAATCCTCTCATTCCAATCAAACCAATCACAAACCCTCCCCAGACCAGGTAAGGTCGCTCCTGAGTGACTTGCAAAACTCAGTGCACTTTTTACTTTTCCATATTTTGTGTTAGTGTGTTACAGGTTTAGAGTCAGAGTAAGAAAAATAAAATAATTCTAAAAGCACAGTTCTTACTTGTGGGTTTTAGTTATGTCTAGAAAAGTGGTTGACGATTTTGAATATTTTAAGGGAAGACACTAAAATATTGTGATAAACTTTAAATCAGACTGAGGAAAAAATAACTTCTCAGATAGACAGTAATTTGTAGTTATCTTATTAAAGAAACGAGGTCTCTTAGTAAAACAAGACCTTGGTGAGCTCAGAGGACAAAACTCAGTGTAGCAATAACTAGTGTTTATTTACAGAATGTTTCATCTGCGTGCATCACCTATTAAATGGGAAGAATGAAATCGTTTTTTCACTCTAATTTCTGTGGTGGACCCTTCCCCTGTTGGTCATTTTCAAGGAAAATTGTTGCCTTCGAATTCTCATCAATGTAAAAAAAAAAAAAAAAAAAAAAAAAAACACTGATGGGTCTGAAGGGAACCATATTCAACTGCACTTTTTTGAAAGAAGGGAACTCTCCCAAGATCTTGAAAATGATGGATGGGGGAGAGTGGTGAACAGATTACCTCATATCCCATTGCCAAAAATCAGATTTCAACATCTCCATCATACTCAGTCTTAAAATATATAGCTGAAGGAAAAAAATAATAGTTAAGTAATTACATCCATATGAGTAAAGAGTTCGGGGAAACTCCCCCACTAACCATCTCTGTGAAATGATAGAAATGGCATTGTCTTAGACAGAAGAGAAATATTACAGACAAAAGCAGCAATGATATCCAAATTGCATGTTTTTTCTAAGTTTCAGAAGATAGAGTCACAGTATGATAACATTTACAAAGTCAGTTAAGGCGAATCTTACATTTTAGAGAGAAAACAGTACAGTTTTTCGGCAAAATGCAGGGCTGACTGCTTGATGTCAGCAGTCTTCCCCTGCCAAGTAATTATTTGGCTTTCTCCACCTGTTTCCAAAATAACTGAAATTAAATTTATGCCCGCATACATAAGATAAGTATTCTATCCTTTCCTTGGAACTGGTTTTGATAATAGGTACAAGGAATTGGATGCCTCAGAGTAAAAGGAGGGAAACCAAATAGAAAAAAGTAGAATAAGAAGTAAAAGAGATGATGAAAGTGTGCAACTTGGTATGTTAGCCAGTCCTAGCAAGAGACAGTCTCTTGGCAAGATAGGAAGAGTAGAAATATATGACAAACTAATTACTAATTTGGTGACTTGAGGAGTTCGAATCTAACATAAAAAGAAGCAAGAAATCAGAGACCAAAGATAAAGAGAAAAGATAAAAAAAAAAAAAAAAGAAAAATAAAGAAATCTGAGACCATTTTCTTCTACTACATTATGCTTATGTCTTTGTTTCAAATACTAACCAACTCTTTTTCATTCCCATGCTGCTCTGGGGCATTGTCATCTCTCTCTCCATAGGATGAGGAGGAGGGTATCTGGGCATAGCCAAACATGCTCTTAGTTCAGCCATTTTGTTCAGAACGGTGAGAAACAGCTTTCCTTGACTACAGAAATGTTTGTCTGCTTACATTTTTTTTTCACACAATCATTCTCACATCTGATTTCTCTGTAATTCATAAAACTTTTTTGTGTGCTTTCTGTTTTCTCATTTCCACATAAATCTTGTGTGTATTGCTATGCTTCTGACATAGTGGGGTTTGAATTTTGTGGCTTTTGTTCTTGTGTGTTTTAGTCACTTTTATAATTTCCTTTTACACAATTTTGGGAAAACTTCCAGGGCATAGAACTAAATTTCTCCCACTGTGACTTTTGCAATCAATCACCATGAGTAGCATGAGTTTATAGTGTCCTGGTAAAGTTTGGAGTGACCTATACCAAACTGTAAATTGAAAATGGATCACTTAATCTGCCAGGAGGTTTGGGATATATAATATATACAAAAAAATTTTATTGTGCCTGAATGCCCCCTTCGGTTGCTTTCTAGAGAAGACTGTGTTGAAATCTCAGTCACTCATTCTCCTGGTGTATCCATGTCAGAAAACTGGTAGGACTATGATTCCCAAACTGTTCCTAAAAGGAAAAAGTTTTAAAAAAATTTTAACTAAAAGTAGACTCTTCAAAAAAATTGTCCTAAAGAATTCTCTTTCCTCTCTTGAATGGATTGCCGCTATGTTAAACAGTTGCCAGGACCCTGTCTAGATTCTCCTCCCCGGCCAGTTGGCTGGAAAATACAGTCCAGCTGTAGCAGTATCTCCCTTTGATCTGATGCCCTGGAGGTTTGACTAAGGAAATCCTTTTCTTAGAAAAAATAATAATTATGATTAATAAGTTCACACATAGTGGTGGCCCTGTGCTCCTGCGTTCACTGCCCGTGCTTATTAGTGATCTCACTCTTGTGGAGTCAGTCCGCCCTGAATAGTCTGTGTCTTGGTGTTAAGCATCTTAAAATGATGAGGACACGTGTACTCCTCTCACTAGCAAGCATTGCCAAGAAGGATGACGAGGTAAGTTGCAGAAAGGGGAATATACTGTGAAGATGGGAAACTTGCCAAATGACTTGCTCCCGAGTGTGAAAGAAGGTGAAGTACTTGATACCATTTCAAAAAGTTCTTTGGGTTAGAATGTTGCATGCCAGAAGAGGCTAAAGCTGAGAAAATTGGGATGTCAAATTCTCTCTATCTACATACTACCAGGGTAGTTATTTGTCATCAGGAAGCATTTGAGGGCCAGACAGCAATTGAATATAGTCTACCTGTCTCCTCCTAGACGAAACGATTTTTGGCCAAACATAGAGGTTTCTTGGCCTACCTTTGTGGGAAACACACACACACACACACCCTTTACATACATTAACTCTATTGTGTTTTACTCACATACCATTTCTTTATAATGAATCAGAAAAAGCCTATCAATGTTCTAGGAAAGAAGGCCCATCGTAACTTTACCAAGAGACTTGAAAAGTGAACAGACTATTGCATATTTTCCTGATATCTTTAAGTCTTTTGTTTTGTTTGTTTGTTTTTTGCCTTTCTCTCTTCCCGTAATAGAGTAACTGCAAGAGTTCGTGTGTGACTGATATTGTCTTTTCCAGTTATTGTTCTAAGATACCAATTGACATTAGTTTAGCACAATGCCATCACAGGTTTAGCAGGTGTTAGTTAGCTAGAGCTTCAGTTATAAGATATTTCAGTTTTTCTGAAATGTGCTATAAATATCCAAAAATAATTGCAGGAAAGAGCCAGAAAAAATAATGTCGCCTTGCCCACAGCAATCCCAGGTTTGATTCCCAGCATCGCTTACATTTATCCCCCAAATACCACCTGAGTATAGAGACAGGAATACCCCTGAGCACCACTGTGTGTGAAACCAAAACAGGTGAGTCAGTAGTACCTATTTTTTAGAGTTGTTGCAAAAATATTAAGTTAGTACCTACAAAGTGACCCTTTGAATGAACAGTGCCTTCCACCAACAAGTATTTTGTGTTGTTTTTGTCGCTTTTTTGTTGCTTTTCCCATATTTAGCAAATAGTAAGGTTTCAACAGATATTAGTCCCTGTGACTGTTGATGCCCTCATCTATCCAGGGCCTTCATTTAATAGTTAAGGGTCTGAAAAGATTAGTCAATTATGACTTTTAGGTCCTGCACTATTTCAGTGATCCAGAGATACTGGTAGCAAACAGAGATAAAGATAACTAAGGCATTGCCATGGTCATATTTCACTTTTTAATCACAAAAAATGTCCATCTCCTATATGTTAAGAAATTTTCTCTTTTCATTCTTCTGGGCCGCATTTGATGATGCTCAGGAGTAAATCCTTGCTCTATACTCAGTATCATTTCTTTGAATACTCAGGAGAACCATATGGGGATGCAGGGGGTGGGATTCAGGATGACCACATGCAAAGAAAACACCCTCTCCTCAGGACTATCTCTCCAGCTCCCAAAGTCTTAAATTTTATAAAGAACTTTTCTGTAAAAGAAATCTAGTCATTGAAATGTTATTTGAAAGAATTGGCTATCAGGCAGCCCTCTTAAAACATGCAGAATAAAGCAAGGGTAACCTTCACTTAGCAACAGAGTGCCTTCTCTCCACGCCTCACTCGGGATCCAGAAGAGAACTCAGAACAGGACACAGGCTTTGCACCCAGAATCCTGAGTTTGATCCCTGGCACCAAAGACCTTCCAGCATCATGGCCCTCCTCTGCTCCTCAAAAAAAAAAAAAAAAGATATTTGAATGTCCCCATCACTTCGTCCTTTTCATCCGAGTTCGCTGCTTTTCTCTTTTTCCTGTAGAGTACCTCAGGCCACAGCAGGAGACAAACTATTTTTCATTTCCATTATCTAGAACTGGGTTTCTCAGGGTGGGGAGGGGGTGTCATGATGGAATGATTCAGGGCTCAGTAGTCGCATCAAAAAGATAGTACAAGAGTTATGGCCACTTTGTTGTATATAGCCGACCCCTGTTCAATCCCTGGCACTCCTTATGGTCTAGACACCTCCTGAGTACTTCCAGGGATGGCTCACGAAATGGTTAGGAGAAGGGACAGAAACCATTAATAGTATTCTCATGAATAATTAGGAGTTTGTTTTCTGTTTCTTTGTTTAATTGCAATTCAAATTTTATTTAAAATACCTCCTGAATTCTACTTTAAAGATGTCAGAGTATGGGGCCGGAGCCGTGGTGCAAAGTGGTAAGGCATCTGCCTTGCTGGCACTAGCCTGGGACAGACCACCGTTCGATCCCCTGGCGTCCCATAGGGTCCCCCTAGCAAGGAGCGATTTCTGAGCTCATAGCCAGGAGTAGCCCCTGAGCATCACCGGGTGTGGCCCAAAAAACAAAAATAAACAAATAAATAAATAAATAAATAAAAAGATGTCAGAGTAAATTTAAATTGTTTTTTGTTTCATAAAGAATAGAGAGATCCAGCAGGGCCACGAATGATTTTTTTGGGGGGGTCACACCCAGCGGTGCTCAGGGGTTCCTCCTGGCTGTCTGTTCAGAAATAGCTCCTGGCAGGCACGGGGGACCATATGGGACACCGGGATTCGAACCAACCACCTTTGGTCCTGGATCGGCTGCTTGCAAGGCAAACACCGCTGTGCTATCTCTCCAGGCCCCACGAATGGTTTTTGTTGTTGTTCCAGAATAGTTTAAAATTGAGAACCTCTGACCAAGAACAGTGCCAATATCCAGTAGGCCTTAGCAACATGTATTGAATTAAACTTCTGAATTCACAAAATCCAGAGAAGAGAGAAACAGTAAAGTTTATATTGAATCCAAGAGGATAGACTTAGCTGTTAGCTTTAATAGCAATGTTACTAGCATGAAAAAGGGGGGAAGGGGCACTAGAAAAGGAAGATGGCAAACAATAAGACTTAGAGAAAATCTAAAGCAAAGGTCTTAGAGAAAGAGAAGTTAAAGCAGTCATAATAAAACCAGAGGGTCTGGTTCCAATCATTTTATGCTAAATAAAGGGGAGTCAGTTTTAATTCAGAAATCCTTTCTCTTTATTAAGTTCATATAGATACCCCCTCCTCGTAACCTTTCATTCATGTTCATTAGAAGGAGAGGAGTGAAGTAGGGACCCTTGGGGAAGGGGTTGCTTTCTGAACTTCGTTCTCTGGAAGGAGTTTGTGTAAATTGGCGCCAGGCCCTTCAGGTAAAGGATGTACCTGCCAGAAGGCTTAGCTGCTCATCTTAATATAAGGCCATTCTGCTGACTGAAATCTACAAGTGGGCCATATACCTGTTAGATCATCATTGCAGCATCCAGACATATGACGTAAATGTTCATGCAGTTTTAAAACAAGTTTATCTCTGTCTCCCTCACCCTTGAATTTCCTTTTCCTAGTTCGATTGTCCACAGTCCTCAGATTTTTTTTCTGCTGCATTAGCAATGTAATAGAGAAATAGAACATATTGGTGCAAGAGACATGTTAAATCATCTTCCAGAATTGAATAGGGCAGTGAATGGGAATATTTTGTCATTATGGTTACGTTCACTGGAAGAACTGTTTAAGCAATTTAGAGCAACCCCAGGGCTTGTTTCTGGAATAACAGACCAGAATTTGATCTTGTATTTTCTTAAGTGCTTGAAAAGCCAGTTGAATTTAAGAAGCAGTATTCTAGCCCAGAGAAATGGGAAGAAGAAAAGAAATACAGTTAGACTCTGTTACTACGAGTCAGATACTTTCCTCTCTTCATTAATTTTGTAGATTCTCTAAAACCAGATCTATGAAAAAGGTCAGACTCGTAGTAGTGAAGTGACTTGCCAAGATTACACAGCTGCCAAGTGGTTTTAGATCCCAGGCTCTGAATTTTCATACTGAAAAAGAAGGAATGAATGTCTTTAAACTGAACATGTACACTACCACTTATGGCTTGATACCTTTCTCTCGCCTCTCTTACGCTCTGCCTTCTCTTCTGAAATCTTTTCCTCCTCCTTGGCTCTCGTTCTTTGAATTTGGAGTATTAGACGAGAGAGTTTTCATTGTTCAGCTTTGGATGCAGGTGATTACTAAATCGTCTAGTCTCCTGCTTTACAGACTCTTGCTTCCAAAACGTCCTTAGTTTCTTGTTTCTATTGGTGTCCATTAGTTCCTTAATCCTTTGCATAGAGCCTTTCAGCCTTCTCTACTTCTCTCTTCTCTCTTCCTTCCAGAGTGTGAACTTGAAATCGTGTGCTTCCGATTTTTATAATTTTCCATTCTTCTTGTTTTTTGTGGGGACTTGGTGCTCAAAGGTCACTCCTGGATGCCCAGGGTCATCTTGCAGTAGATTGAACTCAGGTCTTCTGCATGCAGAGCATGCACTCTGCCAATCTGCCACCGCTCTGCCCCTACTTCCTTTATTTTTTATCTGTACATCCTGGGTTATTAGACTCTCAAAACTTTCCTTTTATCATGCCAAACTTTCTCTGCATTCTCTTCTCTACAGGTCTTTTCTATAGGTCTTTATCAAGCCACCATTTCTGATCAGTAGTCTGTAACCGTAACAAGCCCATAATTTAGATGTGCCTTTGTTGTTTACCCTGGTTCTAAGAAGCAGCTTTTAAAGCCCTTAAAGGGCTTGCCTACTTACACCATTTAGTTTAAACTTGAAAACACATTATAAACATATTCTCATTCAATCCAACACAGCAGTCCCTGAAAAGAAGTACCAATCTCATTATTTTACTCCCAAGGTAGCTGAACTGCAGAAAAATGAGCAGACTATTTAAATTCACATAGTGTTGGAGAAATGAAGCCATATTGGAATTGAGATGTGTCTCACTAAACCTAAATGTGACCCACCGCCATAGGGAAACATTACTAAAGGGGTTCTGTTAATAGGTCATTATGCTGTTGTACCCAAACTACTTATAAGAGAAAAGAGAACAAAAATATCCACTTCAAAACATGAAAGCTAACTATAAGAAATTTTTCTTACAAATGCCTTAGTCATGTACTAGAAGCAAGACTTATTATACCCTGTGATTAGGTACCAGGGCTTGTAATCCAGGTTGATAAAAGTTAGATGAACAAAAGAAACTTGGTTTATTATATCCAAATGGAGAGCAGCTTTTCAAAAAACGTCAGTCAGTGAGACCTAACTTGAGTCTTAACATCTTAACTCCCTCTTTCTTAACCAAGAGAGAACGTAGCCAAGAAGTTCTATTAACAATTTATTTATTTATTTGTTTATTTATTATATTTATTTATTTATTAGCTCAGAGGCTACTCCTGGCTGTCTGCTCAGAAATAGCTCCTGGCAGGCACGGGGGAACCATATGGGACACTGGGATTCGAACCAACCACCTTTGGTCCTGGATCAGCTGCTTGCAAGGCAAACGCCGCTGTGCTATCTCTCCGGGCCCATCTTATTGTTATTTTTAATGGAAGTGTTTGTCATCTCTGTGCCACCTTTTTGTTGTTGTTGTTGTTGTTTTTGGTTCACACCTGGCAGTGCTCAGGGGTAACTCCTGGTTCTACACTCAGAAATCACTCCTGGCAGGCTCGGGGGACCATATGGGATGCCGAGATTCGAACCACCATTCTTCTGCATGCAAGGCAATCACCTTACCTCCATGCTATCTCTCTGGCTTTGTGCCACTTTTTTTTTTTGTTTTTATTTTTTTTGGAGGGGGCACACCCTTTGAGCTCAGGGCTTACTCCTCGCTCTGTGCTCCCAGCTCACTCCTGGCAGTGTTCAGGGGCAGTATGTGCTACCAGGGACTGGATCCTGTCGGCCTTGTGCAAGGCAGGCACTTCACCTGCTGTACTATCTTTCAGCCCTGTGAGTCATCTGTTGTGAACAATTGAGATCTTTCCACTACCCTTCTTATTTTGGATGGACACATTTAGCAGAGCTCAGGGTTACTCCCCTTTCAAGCGTTTGGGAGTCACTCTCAACAGCACACCAATGACCTTGTGATTGGGGAGTGAGGTCCTCCTCTGTGCAAACATACTCTCCAACCCTGAGACTTTCCTATCATGAATTGGTATTTGATTTTATTGAATTATTTTTCTCTACCTGTTAATATGACCCGTTTCTTTAGCTTATTTGTTTATGCAATAGATTGCATTCATTGTTTTTGAAATATAGAACTAGCCTTGCATACCTGAGATAAATCCCACTTGCTCCTAATGTATGATTATTTTTATGCATTAGAGTCAACCTGCCTCTAATTTGTTTTGCCTTTATTTGTTGCAGATTGTTGACTACATGGCTAGGAGATATATTGACCACAGTTTTCTTTTTGTTTTTTGTTTTTGTTTTTGTTTTTTTGGGCCACACTCGTTTGACGCTCAGGGGTTACTCCTGGCTATGCGCTCAGAAATCGCCCCTGGCTTGGGGGGACCATATGGGACGCTGGGGGATCGAACCGTGGTCCATCCTACCCTAGTGCTTGCAAGGCAGACACCTTACCTCTAGCGCCACCTTCCCAGCCCTTGACCACAGTTTTCTTGAAATGTCATTGGTTTGGATCTTAGGTTGATTCTGACCTCATAGAATGTGCTAGAAATGATTTATTCTATTCCCAAAAGAGGATTGATATATTTCTGTTGTTTGTTTTGGTTTTGGTCCTACACCCAGAAATGCTTAGATGCTTTGTGCTCAGAAATTACTCCTGGCGGACTCAGGAGACTATATGGGATATTCGGGACCAAATTCAGGTTGGCCACATGCAAGGCAAACGACCTACTTCTGTACTATCAGTGTGACCCAATACATAGTACATTTCTGTAGTAAAGTTCATTGGTGAAATACTTCTAAGGTAGTTACCTAAGTAGGTGTTTACCTTAATCTTTCTGATAATGCATCTCATGATTAGTAGACCAAAAAAATGGATTTTCCTCAGAAATTATCAATTCTAGGTCTTGGAAGAATAGTCTGGAAGCTTCAAGTACCTGCCTGACAGGCAGATGGTTGCAATTCAAATCCCCGGTTGTTTTATATGCCCAGTGCATGATCATGGGAACCCTACCATTTGTGTTTGTCTGCCAGCTGTCTGTAGGCACCAGAAAATAAGAGTCCAATCCTGGTGTACAATGCGACTAAACATTTGTGCAAACACCACAGCAGGACACAGCCCCTGGTGAGCATCACCACCAGACTTTGTGTCCTCAGCTAAGAGTGCAACACCCACTGAGTACCACAACCAGTGTGTCTGCAACCTCTAGTCATCACAACACTGAAGGGAAGGGCAGGGGCAAAGAATAAAATTAATTCTAAAATTTAAACTGTAAATCCAAGATACATTTCTTTGTGCAGATATAATTTACCTTATTTGAGATATCTGTAGCACCTAATATAGGAAGATTGGCTGGTTCTTTTAAAACCTATCAAGTCCTGGGTCTGTTGAGGTAGCACTGGGGTTAAGTGACTTGCCTGACATGGCAACTGACCCTGGTTAGATCCCAGGTACCATGTGTGGTTCCCCAAGTACTGCCAGGAGGGATGAACCAGGAATGGTCCCTGAGCATGACCAGGTATGTTCCAATCCCCCCCCCCAAATAAAGGGAAATAAAAGTAAACATGTCACATCCTTTTTTGTTGTTTTTATTTCTTTTTTGTTGTTGTTTTGTTCTTATTTCTTTTTTTTTTTTTTTTTTTTTGTTGTTTTTTTTGGGCCACACCCGGCGGTACTCAGGGGTTACTCCTGGCTGTCTGCTCAGAAATAGCTCCTGGCAGGCACAGGGGACCATATGGGACATCGGGATTCGAACCAGCCACCTTTGGTCTTGGATCGGCTGCTTGCAAGGCAAACGCCGCTGTGCTATCTCTCCGGGCTCTGTTCTTATTTCTTTATTTTTAGTTTAGTTTTGTTTTTGACCCAAACCCAGCAGTGCTGGCTTAGTGCTTGGGCTCATTTAAAAAAGCACTTTAAAATTATTTTCCCAGCTTTGAATGAATAGAATTCTTATTTTCAACATTCTTTTGTGGAAAGTTTCCATTATGTAGGAAAGTTGATCATACACTTACATACCTTACACCCAGGTTTTCAAGGTATCATTTTATCCTTCACTTACATCAGTGAATCTCACTTTTGCATGCAATTCAGAGTAAGTTCAGACATGTGTATACATGACCTCATGCTTATCATTGATTAAAGTTCTAAAGTAGTTTTGTTTCTTTCGCGTTTAAATCGTGGAAAGTGCATATCTTAACTATCCTGTTTTAGCAAATGGATTCTGCATACAGTAGACCAGTAGCTCTGTCGAGATAAGATATCCAAATTTTTCTCCTTTATTATACCTGAGTAATATTTATTTCTGTCCTTTCATCTCTTGCAAGATTCCTTAGTTAATTTTGTCTTGGGTGTTGTAAATAACACATTTGGAGACATGATGCAGATATTTTTTCAAGATAGTGACTTTGTTTTCTTTAGATAAGTACCTATAAAAAGACTGGATTATTTGGTTTTTTGTTTTCCATAGTGACATCATTTTCCATCCTCCCAAAAGCGCAAGAGGTTCTGTCGGGGAACCAGGAGACGTCACCTCTCCCTAATGAGTTCTTAGGCAATGGAATAATAAAAAATGCAAGGTTAGCAAAGGAAACATCAGTTTACTAATATAAGTGTAAAGAATTCACATGATTGCGAATTCTAAAGTAAAATAGAGTGAACCAGGAAAGCGTCTCTCGCATTGGATCCCTGGGCTGCCAAGGAAGGCGACATACCTCACGATGACTTATTTCATATTTCCTTAGAGAGTAAGAAGACAGTTTCCTCAGGTAGGAAACACATTGTCACCAGTAAGCCTGCACATGGATGACATCTCCTAAGTTACATTCTTCTAGGTCATGACAGAAGAGGTGCAGTGATGGCTTTTTCCGTTAGGAAAGCTGCGAAGAATGGAGACAATGCCAAGTGCTTCTTCTAGAGATTCTAGGGCCTTCAGTGCTCTTAACTCCAAATAATCTGTGTCCTCTAAGTAAAGACCGCAGACTTCCTGGGCCTGATTGGTCTCAGCTTCCAATGCCCACCAGTACCAAACTTTTTAAAAACAGCCATTACCCTCACCCTTGTGGAACATAAAATACAACCCTGTAGCTTCTCCTCACTTGACAGCTCTGAAAGGCCATCAGAGATAGTTACTAGACTGTCTTAAGCAGGAAAATACAAGGCCTAAATGAAACTCATTATAATTCTATTTTTCTTTTCTGTTTCTTTTCTTCTGCAGTAAACAAACTAAAGCAGGTTGCAACTTTCAGAATGAATAAGCAATCACTGAGGACCCAGAGAGAGAGTGTAGTGGTAGTGGGTTAGGTGCTTGCCTTGCACTCAGCCAGTTCAAGTTCGATCCCCAGTATCCTCATATAGTCTACCACGCACCTCCAAGAGGCAGAGCCAGGAGAAAACCCTGAGCCAGAAATGAAACACGGAGGACATGCCCAGTTACTGCCTTTACCCATCCACATGCTGAAGTAGCTTGTCTTGAGCGCCAATACTCGACATAACAGGGGCGGGAGCGGTGGTGCAGAGTGGTAAGGCATCTGCCTTGCCGCTGCTAGGCTAGGACAGATCGTGGTTCGATCCTCAGCGTCCCATATGATCCCCCAAGCCAGGACCAATTTCTGAGCGCAGAGCCAGGAGGAACCCCTGAACGTCACTGGGTGTGGCCCCCAAAACAAACAAACAAACAAAATAATAATCTACACATCCCACAGGTCATCGAAAAGTAGTAATTCATTCCTCGAGAGAATGTCAGAGTGGCCTGTGACTATAGGAGGCTTTTAACTCAGTCTTTAAAACCTAAGAATTTTTTCTTTTCTTTCTTTTTTTTTACTATTATCTGTTTCATAATAGGGGCCATACTCAGCAAATGCAGAGACCCACTACAAAGCCCTCCTGGGTTCAGAGCTCAACCCCTCAGGTGGTCCGTGGGACCAGACTCCCCGGGGTGCTTAGTAACTGCCAGAACCATACCCACTGGTGCTCAGGGTTGAAGACAACACCTGGCCAGGGATTAAGCTCATGGCCTTATGCATACTAGAAGAGTCACTATTTTTCTTTGTAACGTGAACTGTCTGAGAAGAATACACTAGTTTGATATGTGCATAATCAAGGTCATAGACATCAAGTAAAATTTTTTTTTGTTGGTTTTTGGGCCACACCCGGCATTGCTCAGGGGTTACCCCTGGCTGTATGCTCAGAAATAGCTCCTGGCAGGCACGGAGGACCATATGGGACACTAGGATTCGAACCAACCACCTTTTGGTCCTGGATCGGCTGCTTGCACGGCAAACGCCGCTGTGCTATCTCTCCAGACCCCCATCAAGTAAATTTTTAACCTCTCAGACACAACCTTAATTTATTCACTCCAAAGTAGATGTGGTAACTATCTTGATTTTCTCAAAGCAGTATTATCAATGTGAAAATATATTGGAAAGCCACAGTTTGCAACAGAAATAGCCCATAGCCAACATACACTTCTCTAGCTTTTGCATGTTATTTGGCATCTTAAAACAAGCCACAGGGAGTTGTGCTTTTTAGTAAAAAATAATGCTTAGATAGTTCAGAAGGATTAGGATACAATACAGGTGTAGTCATTCCTGTCTTGTAACCCTTAATTTCTATATTTTTAGAATTAGACTAAAAATCAATATACTCTAATGCCCACATTTTTGATAAGTAGCAGAAATTCCCTGAATGCTAGGGCCTTTGCTACTTAAACCATAACTGTATTTTTGTAGACTGTTGTAGCTGATGTAGAAAAATATAGTAATAATTACTCGTTAAGATTTGAAATTGACAGCAGTGTGCTAGGAACAGATAATTGGCTTCTTATTTATAACCATGTCCAAAATCCTTGACTGTAATGTTGTTAAAGTATATCTATCTTTGTGCTTTCAAGTTCAATTTATCCTTTTTTTTTTTTTTTTTGTATTTTGGGGAACTACACCTAGTGATGCCATTCCTGTTATGGTGATCAGAGGTCCCAGAGGACTGTGTATGGCAAAATTGCCTTTGGTGCTCCTTGTATACAAGGCCTGATCTCCAGGCCTTTGAGTTACCCCATCCCACTCAATTTATCATTCCTTTGCATAACTTAGGATGGATTTTGAGTAGGCCAGATTTTGTCTTCTACTCTATCTTTCTCATTTCCCTCCCTCATTCCCAACTCTTCTTTCTCTACTTTTGGTTTCTCCTCAGTCCAGGATTGTTGTTTTTCTTATATGACATTGTCTTGATATGGTACATAAACATTAATGGAAATCTGGCAGTATAAATGTGAAGAGGGAGTAAATCTGCCTTTTGTAAGAAAATTTATGTCCCATCTTTGAAGGGGAAATAAAAAGGTACTTTGTGTGTATGTGTTTGTTAGGTTTTATTATTTATATACATATATATTTAAAGACCTTGATTACATACATGATTGTGTTTGGATTTCAGTCATGTAAAGAACACCACCCATCACCAGTGCAACGTTCCCATCACCAGTGTCCCAAATCTCCCTCCTCCCCACCCAATCCCCGCCTGTACTCTAGATAGGCTTTCTATTTCCCTCATACATTCTCATTATTAGGATAGTTCAAAATGTAGTTATTTCTCGAATGAAAGACATTCTTGCAATAATAATTTTCAGACACAAAAGAGAGAAGGGCTGGAAGTTACAGCTCACCTCATGAAGCTCACCACAAACAGGAATGAGTTGAGGTTTTATTATTTTTGATGACCTTTTAACTAATTGGTAAGCAGTGTGCTTCCATCTTTGTATTTAATTTGACTCCAGGGCAGTAGCTGTGTAATTTTCCACTTTACTTTTATCTAAGCAATAGTTTTTCTCCTTTGTTAAATAGTTATAATAAAACTTATACCAAAAAATATTGTAAGGAGTAGACACAATAATGTATTCTGTGCACTTAGCCCTTTGCCTGATGCTTAGGAAGTCATCAGTGAAAGTAAGTGACCATGACATTGTTAAGTCATTTTTTTTTTTTTTTTTTGGTTTTTTGGGCCACACCCGTTTGATGCTCAGGGGTTACTCCTGGCTATGTGCTCAGAAATCGCCCCTGGCTTGGGGGGACCATATGGGACGCCGGGGGATCGAACCGCGGTCCTTCCTTGGCTAGCGCTTGCAAGGCAGACACCTTACCTCCAGCGCCACCTACCCAGCCCCTGTTAAGTCATTTTGAAACTGATGGATCCATTAATATTGCTGAGTGGTATCTAAATTTCTTATCTACTATTAGAGACCCATTCCTTTAGCTATACAAGAAACAAAATTCAAGTAATAAATTTTTCCTGGAGCAAAAGAAATTTATCTTCTTTTTCCAAATCTCTAACTGAATTGTTAGTAATTTTACTAATGCTTGAATATAGATGTTCAGGGGAGCAAAAATATTGATATGTCTTCAAAGTACCCAAATTCATGTGGTATGAACCACAGATGTTAAGTCCTCCCTCTTTAATAAACACTCCTTCCTTAGTGCTAGGTAACTTTTTAGAGTTTTCTAACATGTAGATGAATTTCAAGCAATAAAATTAAGAGATCATCACTATTTCCTATAATTCCAAGTAGTTTTCCTCTTTGGGGGAGATGTATAGGCTTGTTCTATTGAGGTTTTTGGTTTGCTTGGTATCTCTAGGGGGAGTAGACCCAGTGACGCTCAGAGCTTACTCCTGGCATTGTGGTCAAGGTTCACTCCTCTAAGGCTCGATACTGTGTCCGCTGTATAGGGTGCTGGGGACTGACCCCAGATCAAGTGCAAGCAAGGCATGTTCCCTACCCACTTTACTAGCTCTCCTACCCTGGACTTTTTGTTTGCATCCTTTGTCTTGTTTTTGGCATCACCCAGCAATGTTCAAGGGATACTCCCAGCTCAGTAGTGTTGGGAGACTACAATGTGGTCTCCTGCATGCATGGCATGAACTCAACCTACTGATTTATCTGCCTGGTCGTGCAGTTCCAAGTAATTCTTGACAGGTTTCTGGACAGTTTCTTGACAGCTGTTATATGAGCTCAATGGAGACAGAGCCCTCTTCAGCTATATGAATAAGTTGCAAATAATTTGAGGGAGAAAATCTTTCTCATAACATATTTTTAAGCCGTCCTATTTTAAGGTGCTCCACAGGTATATCCAACTTCTTTTGTTTCTGATGAATGAGTTAAGGTGGCATTGTTCTGTAACTCTCTTAATTTATTTCTTAGGCTGAAATTATCAGTGTTTTAAATATCCTTGGAACATATGCTCTCACTCCATGAATACCTGTCTTAGTGTGTATGTGAACATTTGACTAATAAGCAGACCTTATCTTCTTCCTGTTTGTGATAGGGTCTGTATTTTAGACATTCTTTCTGGGAAATAAAAGTGTCTTGTTATGCAAAATGTGTTCTTTTTATGCAAAATAAAGTTTGTCACATCTTCATTGTTTTGTACAGTTTTCAGTGCTCAGTAATTTTATTAAATGAAAGCCTTAAAGAAAATACACATATATTTTATTTAAAATTTTTTACCATACTGGTCACTTTTTTTCCTCTTTTACCTTTCCCTCAGTAACCTAAATACCAGGATATTTTATAATCTGGCATTATTCCTATGTTCCACTTTCCCAAGCTGATCATGTCTCCTGTCCACTTGTGGGCACCTTTTACAATAGATGGCATGTTTATCTCCCACACCCCTCAGTAACAGAGGACCTCATTTTATTATAACATATTCTTGTTTTATATTCTATTTGGGAGGATATAACTTGCCTCACTTTTTATCAGAACTTTTAAATGACATTCTTGTCACAGAGAGTAATACAGTTTTCCCTTCATTAACTTGTCCTCGGTTCCTCACTAATTGGTTATTTTCTATACATTCTCTCTCACGTTAGGATGTCTATCTGTTTTGGGTTAAAGGAATATTTTCTTGGACATAAAAATGCACCATCAACCAAAACAAAAGAACTAGTCTCCCTTGATGTGTCTTACTCCTCCTTCCTGATGCTGGGATGACGAGGCTGGAAGTTTCCAGCTGGATCTGGAAGTCAGTGTTTCTGGGATGAATTAAAAGAGCACACTTGATTGAGGTGTAGCTGGACTGTATCACTGTCTTCCTATTATCCTAGGAGATCAAAGCAGAGCACAAATAGAGGCTTAGTCTTTAAAATATTTGAAACAGATGCTGGTTCTTTTTGGTGAAAATTCTGATTTTAAGGCAAACCACTTGTTTGCAAGATTTTATTTCTTTCCAGTGAAAGAGTCAAATTTGAATATATCCTACTCTTCTGTCCTCAATTTCAAGACCAGAATCATTGACTTTTTGCCTGAGAAAGGATTTGGCAAACCAAGTTTCTAGACTGTCTGGATTCCTTTTCGTAGAAATATAAAAGAAATTATTCACATTTTGAGTATCAAATGAAAAGAGCGTGATGCTTAAATTCCTGTAATTTTGTTAGTGGATCACTATTTAAACCTCATATTCATATTGTTGTATCATTTAGAAATTGAATGAGGATGTTTATTCCTGACTTAATGTTTTTTAAAACTAAAAGGCACATTCTCCACAATCCTTTATCACTGACATCTGGTTTTTTAAGTTCATATAGACTAATTCAACAAGTGTGAGTTTAATTTTTTATTATTTCATTTTAACCCAATTTAAATTAGAAAATTAACTCAAACATTTATTGGGAGTCTACCAAGATCTAAGTACATTCATTCTGTACGGCAGTGCATGGATAAAAATGCATATTTCGATACCATAAAATGAATACCAAGCAATAGATTTTGATCCATTAGAAAAGAATTGCACACGCTGTAATAGGAAACCCCAGGTGTCAGGGTTCACAGAGGAAGTGATCTTTTGAAGGAGCTCCGGGCATTTGCCAGGCAGCTGTAATTTTAAATAAGGACACTTGCAAGCATATAAAAGTATAAGCAGCATAGTATATTTGGTGTACTTTAGCCGTTCACAGTGATAGTGTTTAACATGGATATTAATTACACATTACCCAGAAACTTGGCAACATAAGACAACAGTAAATTTTTGTTATCTTAGTGGTTTCTGTGGGTCAGGATTTCAGTAATGACTTGTTTGAGTGATCGAGACTTGGACTAGCTCATGGAATTAGTGAAAATGTAAGTTGGGACTGTACCTAACCAGAAGCCTTTCTAAGAATGGAACACGGTATCAACATTACTCAACTAGGATTCATGCTGACTGTTACTAAGAACCGCCATTTCCTCTCTATGAATCTCTAGTTGCTGGAATGGTATTGTAACAATGATTTTCAAGAACCTTTGTTTTCCTCTATGAATCTCTAGATACTAGAATGTTCTTGTGACAATGACTTCTCAAGAAGTACTAAGGAAACCACTTGACTAAGAATCCTCATTACCATGCATCCTATATTATTGAGACAGAGTATCTGAAATTCTACATTTTGTAGGGAGGGATAGCAAAAAATGTATGGGCATAATCTAAAATTAACTCCCAGAGGATCTCAGAAAGGACAAATTATGAAGCCATTGCAGTTCGAAGGAGGTAGATTGTAACTGCAGTTTGAATCTTTAGAAGTGGAGAGAAAGTCGAGAATACCAGCTACAACTGGGATAGTTTTAAGAACATCTTACTTTGCCCTGCAGGGTGAGTGAACTTGAGAGCCTGAATGAGTGTGATCGTGAAAGAGTTACAGAAGTGGGAAAAATTCATTTTCAAGAAGTTTTATTCTTCTAAGCCATGCCCCAAATTGTTTCCAGTTTTCTTGATTTATAAAATAGGTAACACAATCTGAAAGTCTAGTTAGAGTTCAGAAAGTTAATTTTGTCCACAGAAACTATCTAGACATAAAGCAAGAAAATAATGCCTCCATATTGTATAATTGGTCAAGGTGAGAAGCCTCAAGATAGAAGACCCTGACACCTGCTGAGTAACAGCTTCTAACCTTTCTACAGGTCGGGTTACCTCTCTGTGTTTTGATTTATTTATTTAGGAAGTGAGGCAGAAAAAAAGATATAGATGACCTAGACTAAAGATATGGGAAGAGCTAAGAGTAATTTGGATATTTGTAATCATTTGTAGGCCACACAATACAAGCATGATGGCCCTGGGCAGCCAATGATGAGTACATGTATGTCTGTTCCATAATTTACTAGGGCAAGACCATAGGATATTTTTGGGCTCTGTAAGACTGCAAATGGGCTGTATAGGCCTAAAAAATGATCAAGTATGCAGTAAATTACCCACCCTTGTCCTTTATGATCCCTAAAATTCCTCCCAGGGCCAAAGAAATATAATTCAATTGGCTGAGCTCATACTTTGCATGAAGAACGTTTGGTACATGGTTCCCTGAACACTGCTTGGTGAAGACCAAAAAATACTTTATAA
Organism: Suncus etruscus; assembly: GCF_024139225.1. Classification (NCBI taxonomy): domain Eukaryota; kingdom Metazoa; phylum Chordata; class Mammalia; order Eulipotyphla; family Soricidae; genus Suncus; species Suncus etruscus. The sequence continues at coordinate 106,374,691 of NC_064858.1, forward strand.
TTCCAGCTTTTAAAATTCCATATTCAAAATGAATAAAGGCTATTTTGAGCCAGTTATTGTATATTTGTTTCTTATAAAATGTTTGTGACTAACTTATTGAATGAATAGCTTTTTCACAAACTTTTGTTTTGTTTTTGGGCTATACTCAACCATGCTTAAGACTTACTTCTGGTTCTATGCTCTGGTTCATTCATGGTGGGGCTGTGGGGACAATATGGCATTCTGAGGGATCAATCCTGGGCTAGCCACATGCAAAAGCTATATCCCCTGTTCTATTACTCTTCCCCTATTCACAAACATTTAAGTTTGTTTTACAACAGTGTCAATAAATTTGAACATTTGCTGTAACTGAAGCTATTTATTTAACTTACTATTTTGATCAGTTTTCTACAAATGCAGTTGATTTTCAATATTATTGAATGATTATAACATAGATCTTTTAATGCTTCAATTTTATAGAGATATTGCCCATTTTATTTATAATTATTCATTAGTTAATATTTTCGGCAATGAAGTAAGAGGGACTTAGAGGGAAGAACAGTTACAATAGAGCTATCCTACCTTGCCACAATTAGTGATGTGACAAACCAGGTGAGGTCTGATGAGTCCTCAGAGCTCTCTCATAATGCTCTGCTGACAATCTGATCCTGACAGTCTCAGAAAACAGTTGTCAATCTGCACCCCAAACCCATTTAATCTATATAGCCTGGAAGTTGGTGTTTATCATCCAGTTTTTCGGGAATCTATGGTTTTCAATGGAAACACTTTGTTTTGTTTTTAAAAAGAATAAAAGGTATCATGGTCTCAACCTAGGTTCCAGGTCATTTCTCTTTCATTGCATAAAAGTAATTCTGGAGAACACAGTGAAGCAAAATAATTTTCTTAAGTAAACAGACAGAGAAAGGAGAGAGTTCCATAAATTAAAGGACATACCTCAAGTTTGAAGTGGATGAGCCCAGAATGGAATAACAGGGTTGCATCAGGAAACAGACTTAACTAGACGTTTTCAAGTCTTCTGCTCTAGCACTCCACCGGTGGGAGTTTACTGCTAAGGTTTTGTCAAGTACTTTGAATTCTGGTGGTCTTTCCTGAGTTCACAGTCCTTGCTAAATTCTCTCCTGAGAGGTCCAGCCTTAGGAATTGGTCAGGGTCTCCAGTTTAGAACCAAGGACTGACAGGACAATGTCTTTTCTTATTATATTTTGATTTTATGACTTCCTGAAATTTATTGCCAAGTGGTTCCCTTACCCAATTGCTTAATTCAGTATCAATAATGATATCTATTAGGTTTTAAATGGTCCCACTTATAGCTTTCTGACATTATGTGTTGATACATAAAATTTGCCAGTATGTAGATGGAACTGAAGGGTATCATGCTAAGTAAGGCAGCAGAATCTAGGAAGTGGTCTGCAAAATGGACCTTACCAAGTCAGTTGATATGGGGAGGAAGTAGGAAGTGTTTGGGAATGGGGGCGGGACTTCGAAATGGTTGAGGGAAACGGGCACTACCAAAGGTGGAGAGTCTGGTGTTGGAATGTGTGCAAAGATCCCCACCATTGACAGTATTGTAAAATTATAGATCACAGTGGCTAAACTAGAAAGAATTTATCCAGTACAAGTCGGGATGCCAGCAATTCCAGAATGGAATGTATATTACTTACTTTGCGAACTCTGTTTTTAGGGCCAATGAGATAGTACAACAGGTAAAGCCCTCGCCTTGCATGTGCCTGACCCAGGTTCAGTCTCCAGCATCCTATATAGTTCCCAGACACACCAAGACCGATCACTGAGCACAGAGCCAGGAGTAAGCCCTGAGTATCTCTGGGTATAAACCTCCTACCTCAAAATATTTTTTTCTCTTACAAACTGCCCTGCCTTAAAGGCTTCTATATAGTTAAGAGTCCATTGCTAGGGTACTGTCTAAAAGATGGCTGGGAAACTGGACAGGGTGCGATAACAACTTCTTTTCTGATGACATCTTGGTTTTACTCTTTTCGGAAACTCATTGCCAGGCTCCCCCTACCTGACTCACTGACCTATAAATTGAATGATGGGGTGGGGAGGGGAGGCACAAGTGGTGGTGCTCAGGGGTTACTCCTGGCTCTGCATTCAGGAATTATTTGTGGCAGTGCTTTGGGGCCATGTTGAATGCCAGGGATCAAACTTGAGTTGGCTACATGCCTACCTGCTGTGATATCACTCCAGCCTATGAATTTAATTTTCTTTTCTTTTCTTTTTTTTTTTTTTTTTTTTTTTTTTTTGTGTGTGTGTGTGTGTGTGTGTGTGTGTGTGTGTGTGTGTGTGTGTGTGTGTGTGTGGTTTTTGGGTCACACCTGGCAGTGCTCAAGGGAAACTCCTGGCTCCATGCTCAGAAATTGCTCCTGGCAGGCACGGGGGACCATATGGGAAGCTGGATTCGACTGATGACCTTCTGCATGAAAGGCAAATGCCTTACTTTCATGCTATCTCTTCAGCCCCCCTGAATTTAATTTTTAAAAATTGACACTGATTTCTTATTCTTAAAAAAAGTAATATTTTATTAAAGTTATTTTTCCAGATAATTGGAATTGAAATTGTAGAAATGAACAGTCTTTTTCAGTAAACAGTCAGCTAGTGTATTTTCTATATTTCATTTATTTTGAGGGGGTAGGGGAGCCATACCTATCAATGCCCAGAAGTTGCTCTTGACTCTGCACTCAGGACTGACTTCTGGCAGAATTATGGGACTGTATGGGATACCTAGGATCAAACCCAGGTTAGCCACATGCAAAGCAAGCACCTTGTCTACTGTACTGTCTCCCCTACCACAATATATTTGTGAACAATGAACTGTAAAAATTGTTTAGCTCTGCTTTATTTTTAAAGGAATGAGCCTGACTGATCTAATATATATCTTATGGATGATGAAATTTTATTTTCTTGTAATTCCTATATCACCAATTATACTCTGAGCTATAGTATCACCTATCCAATTCTTTGTGTTCCTTATCACCTTCTATGCTCAAGAGATAAGATTAAAATACCCTCAGGTAAGAAAATCAGATAGTTTTTCAGAATAACTTGAATTTACATGTTCTAAATCCTTCTAAATATTTTCATTTAAAATTATTTTATTAATATTGATAACAGATTTCAGAGGTATATCCTTTTTTAAATCAAAATGATATAAACTTTATTTGTTCACTAACTAAAAGTCTTCACTCCAAGAGATGAATATTGTTTGTATGTTACATATCTTGAAACTGATTTTTGGAAAGAATAGTAGCTGTTAATTATAAAAGAACCTTGCAATGAAAGGAATTGAGCTGGGAGGAATAAGTAGACAGGAAGCAACAGAGAGCAGGGCTCCAAGTATTTTGGTGGTGGAAATGATTGAAAGAGCAAACTATCCAACTCAGAACCAGCAACACTGATAAGATAAAGATTTCGGGGCCGGGCGGTGGCGCTGGAGGTAAGGTGCCTGCCTTGCCTGCGCTAGCCTAGGACGGACCGCGGTTCGATCCCCCGGTGTCCCATATGGTCCCCCAAGAAGCCAGGAGCAACTTCTGAGCGCATAGCCAGGAGTAACCCCTGAGCGTCACAGGGTGTGGCCCAAAAACCAAAAAAAAAAAAAAAAAAAAAAAAAAAAGATAAAGATTTCAACAGCCTAACTTAAAAATGTGCCTGTCAAGATGACAGTTTGGTGTGAGGATGGCCCCATCCTGGGAAGAAGACAGACATTGGTGGTGGGATTGGTGCTAGGACTTTTTGGGGGGGGGGGGGAGGGTTTGGGCCACACCGGTAACGCTCAGGGATTACTCCTGGCTATGCGCTCAGAAGTCACTCCTGGCTTGGGGGACCATATGGGACGCCGGGGGATTGAACCGCGGTCTGGTTTGTCCTAGGCTAGTGCCGGCAAGGCAGACACCTTACCTCTAGTGCCACCGCGCCGGCCCGGTGCTAGGACATTTTATGTCTAACATACTATTCTTCCAATGACTACTTCTCCTAAGACTCATGTTTAGAATGGTCTAGACTCAGGAGTTAAACTAGTCTGTCTTCCAGAGTCCATACCCTTTTATTTGTTTTTGGGTCGTGTCTGTTAGTGCCCAGGGATTACTCCTGGCTCTGTACTCAGGGCTTCTTCCTGGTAGTACTCAGGGGACCATATGTGGTGCTGGGGTTCAAACTGGGCTTCCTCTACTCTTATGACCCTAATTTTTGTTTTAATTGGGGCAGGGGATGAGACACATACTTGGTGGTAGGTAGTCAGGGACCATACCTGGGTCTGTGCTGAGGGACCACAACTGGCAGTAATGGGGCACCAGATTATTTCAAAGCTAGCATCCACACAACTTGAAGCTTTTGCAGCTCTTGCCTGTTCTCCAGTCACTGTACTGCTCTGAGCCTACTCACTCCTGCTCACATTTTTGATTCCTGTCTTTTCACTTGCTTATATCCTTGCTTTTCTCTCAGGATCTGTCAGCTCTGTCCAAATGCTAGGGTTTCCTTTTCTGGCCATTTTGTGCTGTGTATTTCAGCACACTGGTTCCACTCTGATCCTAGATTTCAGAAACAAATGTTACTCAGTCAACACTTAGCAAGCTTTGTGTTAGAATCAAACCACTCCATTCTTGGCCCTTCTTTCATAGATGGGATTATATTTGCACCAAAAAAAAAATTCTCTAATTGGAGACTATGGGACTTGCTGTTGCCGCAGGTAATTTACTTCTGAATGCTCCTGACTCCAAGTTTAGCTGTTATCGGTCACAAATTGTAGGATTTTTGGTATTTCTATACTCTTGTCATAATTTTTTTAATCTTTAAATAATTAAAGTTTCCTTAAGCATCAATTATTAGTGACGATGAGGTAGGGATTTCCATCCAGGGTTTGTGTTGGGCTAAGCATTTGAAACTTGAAAATGTTAGAGAGAATAGCTATACAGGAGGTTTTATTCTCAAGTGAAAAAAAAATGGTAGAGAAAATATTCTTCCTAATTTTTGTTTTTTTCCCAACTCATTTTTTTCTACCCAAAGCCTGGATTACTCCCAAGGTGAAAGGGGTGATGTCTGGAAATCGTTAATCCATGGGATTTGTTCATGGTGTATAAAATTCTCAGAAAGAATTTGCTTTTTAAATATGATTTCCTGATTGACTGTGGCAGACATAAATCCAGGAAGAACAACTCTGTCAGAGCAGCCAAGATCCCTCTCAGCCTCTCAAATATATTACATTGTGTGTGTGTGTGTGTGTGTGTGTGTGTGTGTGTGTGCATGTGCGTGCATCTGTGTATGTGAATCTGTGTGTGTGGTGGAAATAGATTTTTCATATGGACACGAGAGCTGGTCTTCGGTAAGAATCATGGCACTGGGGCGGGAGTGGAATGGAAGGGGTAGGACAGCAGAGGGTACAATAATAATGGGGAAGGAAGTAGTTACTTGGGGGAGGTGACAAAAGGTGGTAAAACGTTATACATGAAACCCTCTCAGTACTATAAACTGTAGTGCCTAAAGCAGGGGGGATTCCAGCCATAGAGACAGGCTATGGGGTAGTAGGGACTTTGGTGGAGTGAAGTGGACACTGGTGAAGGGATTAGTGTCAGAGTATTGTATACCTAAAACTAAGTCATGGATAACTTTGTAAATCATGGTGTCTCAAAAAAAATAATAAAGATTCTTTATGTTGATAGCTTAGGAGGACTAAGAACAGGAAAGGAAGAGAATAATAGGTTGTGGAAACAAAGCTAGGTTTAGGGGCATATAGGTGTATGCCTTGCAGAAATTAGCCATTACTCCCCGAGAACCCATTTTGTTTTATAATAATGAAAGGAAGTAGTTGAGGAGACCTCCTTTGAGCCTCCTTTCCTTACACAGATTTCAGATTTGGAAGTACTCTTGTTACAGAAGCATTCACATCCTCTCTCTCCATTATACAGTTCTTGGGTCATGCTATTTTCAGAGAAAGCTAAGCTGGACTAAGCTGAAAGTGTTGGCACAGGGCCATGTAGCTCAAATCTTTTCTTCCATCTTGCCCTTACACCCTCCGGCCATTGCAAGAATATACATGTATATTTTTCAAGACTCCAAAGTACAAATGTTTCCAGCCTTCCACAGTTTGTTTCCTGATCATTTCCGACTTCAGCATTAAGATATCAGATTCCTATATGTGAGTTGTTTTTAAATAGAACAGCTACCTATTTCTGATCGTCCTATGGAGCTGGTTTATCTTTCTGGTCTTTATGCAGATTAGTTTTTATTTCTCCCTTGCACTCCAGGTAATGGGGAAGTTAATATCCTCTGACCTGCACCTTTTTAAGCCAAGTTTTTTTTAATTTTTATAAATTATTTTTGGATTTGGTGTCACACTTGGTGATGCTTCAGGTTACCCCTGGCTGTGCACAGGGGACTAAATGCAGTGCTGGAGATCAGAACCAGTGTCAGCTGTATACAAAGCAAGCACCTTCCATGCTGGACTGTCCTCTCTCCAGCACAGAACAAGTTTTCTTATGCACTGTTTAATGAGTACCCAGGCCTACTATAGACTTCAAACCCAGAGATTTTTCAGTGGCCACAGACTCACTGTGCACACCACGCCGTAGGTAGATGTGACTATCTGTGTATTCGTTGTATTGGATTAAATGCCAAAGTTGAAATAACAATGTGACTCTTGGCAAATTGTCTCTTTCTCCAATTCTTCTGTGTAAGCATGTGCACCTTTGCCCTACCTTGAAGTAACTTTTAAGCATAGCCGCCTCCTTCAAAGATGACCTGCTTCAAGGCCCCTGTCCAGATTCTCCATCAAAGTTGGACCATACCAGCTAATCATGACTGACTCTTCCATGGAGGTTGAGAAGGAGCACATGGGTGTGCTTCGGATAAGTGTTTCTTTTGTTGTTCCTTCTGTTTGACATGCTCCCACTGTCAACAGGTTCCTTCCAGTTACCCTGGGCAGCTCCATTTGGCTCTTTTCTCTACTCCCCATACAGTTGGTGTGTTGTATTAAAGAAAAAAAATAAAATGTTGTGGTCAGATTGTTACTGTGTTTGCCACAACAGGTGTATTGCATGGGCTGGATTGACAGTACTACAGGTTGGGCATTTGCCTTATACAACACCAGACTCAGATTTAATCCGCAGCACCCCATAAGGTCCCCAAAGTCTACCAAGAGTGATCCCTGAATGCAGATTGAGGAGTAAACCATGAGCACTACTCGGTGTAACCTTTGCCCCAGAGAAAGGTGTTTTGTGCCCTTTTTTTTTTCTTCAGATCTATCTGCCTAGCATAGACATGATAATGCCAAGAAGTGGTGTTGTACTTGACTACAACAAACAATTATAACAAACAGGTCTACTCAGGCCTCAGAGTATACGAATGTAGTACGGGCTTCCCATTTCAGCACAACTAGGCATGCAGGGATTGAAAAGGCACCATTATTGCATGTGCCCGACTGCCAGTCTCATGCTGCCTCCCTCGTTTGATAGCATTCGCTATTTTTGGCCTTCCTGCTCACAAAGTGTGGCCCTCTCTTCTGCTTCTTTGTCTTATTCTTTTCCATACATAGACGCCCCCTTATTCTCATTAATAAGGGTGTATCTAACCTTGAAACTTCACTTTGTAGTAGGAAGTCATCATTTCACTATTGTGTGTATAGACATGATACTAGTTAACCTCTACATTTGTCACTAAAACATTATACATTAATGAGGCAAGCCACAAACCAAGAACTGAATTGAGACGGCCTTTCTCATTTTTACTCACTTCTCAAGAGTAAGGACGGGGATGTGGGGGTTAAGAGTGAGAAGAAAAATTGGGGGAAAATACTGTCTTAGAACTTCTGAATACAGTAATGCGGCTTTCTTGACTCTAGTAATCTCACCAATTTGTCATCATTGTTGTGTGTTGGTTCTGGTGGGATCATATAGTTCTCAGGCTGCCCAGACCAGTGAGTCTCAGAGGACCTGAGGATGCCGTACTGCTGTGGCTTTATGGTGCTGGAAATTACCAGACCACCAGGGGCATGCTTGGAGAGTCATGTGGCGCTGGGGCTTTGATTGGGATCAGCCATAGGGAAGCTGCTCCTTAGCCCCTATACTGTTTTTGACCCAGTTAACTCATCCTTTTTCATCTGGCTATCCTTCAGAGCGCATACTGTCTGTACCTAGTTGGCCAGCTTGTAACAGCTCTTTGTGCCTCATAGCTTTCTCTCCACTCAATCCCATTTATCTACACTCTTCAACTGTACATACAATCTGCCCTCCTGTTCATGAGTGACCTTGTTTTCGTGTGTATTGCAAGTATTACTAAAAGTACTTGAAAAGCCTGCAGGTTTAAAATATGCCATCTACAGATGAATAGACTTCACAGATTTCATTCCTTCAACACTGTTCTCTGCTCACAGTTGAGATTTAAGTAGCTTTTACTCTACTGTATAAAATAGGCTAGGTTGTTTTAATTGAATAAATCATAATTAGGCAAAGTGCTATAGTAGCAGTTATCCTATAGTTTTTCTTTTATTATTTTGTTTGCCATGTTAGATGCTTTATTTTTATTTTTTTTCCTTTTAATAGTTTTTTTTTATTTTGACCAAAGTGGATTCCAAATCTTTCACAGTAGTATTTTAGGTACATAATGACATTAAATCAGGGCCATTCCCAACACCAGTGTTGTCCTCCCTCCACCCCTGTTCCCAGCATGCATCCCATATCTCCCTCCTTTGTTCCCCCCTTCTCCCCAGGCTGCTAGTATGAGTGGTCCCCTCTGTGTCTTGCTTGTTGTTCATTGGGTATCGATTCTGTTGTCGTTGGCTTTGGATTGGTACCTAAGTATTTTGGATTTTGAGGTCACATCCTGCAGGGTTTCCTCCTGACTGTGTGCTCAGGAACCACTCCAGGTTGTGATTTTGCTCAGGAGACTATAGGGAGTCCGGGAACTGAACGGGTTCAGCTGTATGCAAGGCAAGCACCTTACTCACTCTACTGTCACTCCTGCCCCTCTACAGTTTTTGTCTTATAAGGATAAACATCACTTGGTTTCATTGATCATTGGTATTTTTTTCATATCTGTGATATTATTTGTTTTACATCTTTATTTCCTTCCATTTACCTTGGGATTTTGTGGAGCTTTTTCTAGGTTTCTTGAGATTTAAGATTAGTAAGATTTGAGGGTTTTTTTTTATTATTTCCTGTTGTAAATCTGAAATACTGCAAATTTCACTTTTTGTACTACGTTTTCTCCTATAGGTTTTATCTTCCTAATAGATTTTGCTAGCTTATATTTTCATTCTCATTCATGGCCAGTAATCTTTTTATTTCATTGGTTTCCTCTTCGATCCATTGGATATTCAAAAATCTCTTGTTTAGTCTCTAAATGTCTTTTTTCCCTAAATTTCTTTCTATGGCAATTTTTTACCTTTATATCATTGTAGTCTGAAAAGAGACATGATAGGATTGTGCGTTCAGGACTTTGTAGACCTTATTTTGTCTCTCAGTGTGTGGTATCTTGTTGAGAATGCTCTATGTGCAGTGGAAATTAGTATGTTTTGAATTTTTGGTGGGTGGAGAGCCCTATTTATTTCTTTTCAGCTCAACTTTTCCAACTCCTCATTTAAGACTCTTGTTTCCTTATTAATTTGGTCTTATTTCTCTGTCCAATAAAATAATGTGGGATATTAAAATCTCTTAGTACTATTGTATTGCTGCCAATACTGTTATCTACTATTATCTACCAGTAGTAACCCCAGATCTGTCTGTGGTTGATTTAAGAACTGCTTCATTTGGTTCATATGTGTTGACAAAAGCTGGGTGTATTGATTTCTTAATTTCACATTGTGCCATTTAAACTTAATAGAATGTCTGTTGCCTTGTTTGGTTTTAACACTATTTTGTATGAGGCAATCACTGTGGTTCCTATTATGGTAGGCTATGTTTGTCTGTACAGTTTCCCAGCCTTTTCCTCAGAGTCTGTGTTCACAGTAAGAGCTCAAGTTTGTCTTTTGTGAGGAATAGAGGTGTGTGGGTTTTTTTTCCATAATCCATTGAGCCACTCTATATTTTTGATTGGAGGGCAGGATTGTTTCATGAAGATTTCTTTTGTTGTTGTTGTTGTTGTTGTTGTTTTGGTTTTTGGGTCACACCCGGCAGTGCTCAGAGGTTACTCCTGGCTCTCCACTCAGAAATCACTCCTGGCAAACTCGAGGGACCATATGGAATGCCGGGATTCGAACCACCAACCTTCTGCATGCAAGGCAAATGCCTTACCTCCATGCTATCTCTCCGGTCCCTCCATGAAGATTTCTAATGTTTTAAAGTTTAGTTTAGTTTTATTGGCTTTCCTTATTTTCTCCACTTGGCATTTTGATGCCAACTTCTATGTAGGGATTTGTTTCTGTTTACCAATTCGTTTGAGTTTCTTCTAATTAATTTTGCTTTTAGGTTACCTTGTTTTCATCTGAAGCTCTACATTAATCAAAGCAAGTTGAGTTCACCCTTTGTTACTCTCCTCTTTCCCTAGATTCATGTATTTTATGTATCTTTATGCATCTGACTAGAGTTCCTTCCCCCTTGCCTTGTACTTGATGAACATTTATTATTTCTTCCAGAGCTATAGGTTTTTCAAGTATTTGCAGTAATGCTTGCAACATACTTGAAAGCTGGGATTCGAACCACCAACCTTCTGCATGCAAGGCAAATGCCCCACCTCCATGCTATCTCTCCGGCCCCTTGTGCCTTTACTTTTCCCTTGCTCTTTTAAGGAGTCTTTATGCTTTGGTTTTTGCTGTTTTGATCACGCTATGTCTTGGTGTTCTATTTCTGGTTAGCTTGTTTGGAACTCTTTAGATTTCCTGGATCAGAGTATAGGTCTCCTCAGCTGGGGAAGTTCTCAGCTATTATTTCACCAGCAATTTTTCCCTTTTTCTCAGATTTTACTCCTCTAATCTGTATGACCTTAATTCATCCTGCCCTATGAATCTCTTATGATATCTTTATGTTTCTCTCTTTTCTTTTTGTCTTCTTTCTGTACATTCTCTGCCTTATTCTCAAGGTTCCTGATTCAAGTTTTGACTTCTTCCACTCTGCTTTTAGATTGTGTTTTATTTAGCTCAGATTCTGTACATTCATTCCTACTTGACTTTTTATTTTTCTTTCTTTCCTATTTTCTTCAAGCTTACTGACTGATTCATTTCACTAAAATATTTGTTGTATTTTTGCTTAGAAATCTTCCTCGGAAGAAAATCTAATGTATTCGAAGACTTTCCTGGGCATTCATGTCCATCAGTCAGTGTAGCTGAATTCTTTCATTCCTTCCTATTTTGCTTAGTGCTAGGGAGGACGAGCGGTGACCTAGCGTATGAGCTTGCCAGGTGTTGTCATAGTCAGACTCTAGGCTTTCATGTTGTTGGAGCCTGGATGTTCTCTACGGATTTTTGATTGTCCATGGCTTGTAATGACAATGTTGCTGGGAATTCGCACAAACATCAACTGAATCCCTGAGATCAGCAGGCCAGTGTTGCATCCCAGGTTCACAGTTGGATATGCTGACAGTGTGAAATTGATGCACACTTGACAGCAACTGGGGGCTCATGGTCAGGGCATCAAATAGCACCTATAATACTAAGTATCCCTCTTACCAATGATACTATTTGCATTTCCCAGTGCCTAGTTGTCCACATTACTGAATTCACTGGGGCTGGACACCAACCAAATGTTTAAATAAGAATTGAGGGATTAGAGCGATAGCACAGTGGGTAGGGGGTTTGCCTTGCATGCAGCCAACCCTGGTTCAATCCCTGTCATTCCAGATGGTCTCCCATTTGGAGTGATTTCTTAGTGCAGAGCCAGGAGTAACCCCAGAGCACCATCAGGTGTGACCCCCCAAAAAATTAAATAATTAAACAAGGATTGAGCATGGGCATAGCAGGCAAAGACAGATCCACCTTTTCTTAGTTTCTGCCAGAAGTCTCCCATTGGATTCTAGGCCTCCATTCCATGGCCTGCTTTCAGTAAAATGTGGATTCTGGCAAGTGATTGGTTTGGCCTGATGAAGGCAAATACCAATTAGCTCACTGCTGATCTTCACTCAATTTAGAGTGGCAGAATTTTCTCTGCTTCTTTCTCTGGAAGGGGTCAGAGCTCTCTGCCATTTGCTGAGGGCCAGAAAAATCTTTAGATTTTTGCCTTTGACTCAGTTTTGTAAAGGCAGAGTTATGTGTCTGGTAGTCATTTTTTTCAGCTTCAAGTAGTCACAGTGTCACCCCTTCCCTCTCGCTGTAGTTACATTCAGTAGTTACATTCAGCTTCAAACTAGCCACAACTCTTTGTTGTATAGTAGAGAGTATTCTAGAAAGTGACTAGGTTCTCTAATAAATTTTCTCAGCAGGATTCCCCCCCCCCTACATATTTCTGTATTTGATTCACTTTTGATGCTCTCTCTTGCCCATCTTGGCCCTTCTTCAGAACTTTTTGTCTTGAGTTTTTTTGTTTTGTTTTGTTTTGTGTTGAGCCCATACTGGGCAGTGTTCAGAATCCCTCCTGGCTCTGCACTCAGGTCAATCCTGGTGGATTCTGGGGAGATAGAACCCTGGTCTGCCATATGCACACTCTGTCCAGCCCCTCCTTCAGTGCATTTTTAAACAGTTCATTTCTGAAGATCCTTTTTAGAAACCAAATAAATGTGCATGGAAAAATTATGTAAATGGAATTTAGGATTTAGAACTTAGGTATTTCTTGCCTTTAACTTTAGAATATCACTTTTTTCTCCTTAATTTATTAAACACCAAGGTTACAAAGTTGTTCGTGATGGGGTTTCAGTCATACATTATACACCATTCTTCACCATTGCACATTTCCTGACACCAGTGTCCCCAGCCTCCCACTGCCTGCCTCTTGGCCAGGCATTTTACTACTCTCTTTCTCTTTCTCTCCCCGTTTTTTCCTTTTAGACACTGTGGTTTGCATGAATTGTTGATGAATGGATACCCTGCCTATCACGGTACCTCTATTCAGCTCTGTTCCCAGTTCTTACCTAGTGTGATATGTTCCAATTACCATTGTTTTAATGTTCCCTTCTCTACACTAACTGCACTGCTCCACTACTTCTGGTGAGTTTCCTGCCATGGACTGGTCCTCTAGCCCACATCTATTGCCGCTGGATTGATTTATCATCATTCAGCCTTTTATTATTTTATATCCCACAGATGAATGTGATTATTCTATGTCTATCCCTCTCCCTCTAATTCATTTCACCCAGCATAGTCCTCTCCATGTATAAGAAAATTTCATGACTTGATTTTTTCCTAGCAGCTGCATGGTTTTTTATTGTGTAGATGTACCACAGTTTCTTTAGCAGTTCATCTGTTTTCGGGCTCTTGGGTTGTTTCCAGATTCTGGCTATTGTAAATAGTGCTGTAATGGACACAGGAAATCAGAGGGCTTTTCTGTGTTGTTTGTATTCCCAGGGTATATCCCGAGGAGTGGTGTTCCTGATGGATACTCGATTTTTTTGAGGCATATTCATATTGTTTTTCCAAAAGGCTGGACTTGTCTATATTTCCACCAGCAGTGAATTCCCTTTCTCCCCATTTCTACACCATTACTGATTGTTCTTGTTCTTTGTGATGTATTCACTGTGGCTACACCTCATTATTGTTTTGATTTGCATCTCCCTGATGTAATATTCGTGATGTGGAGCATTTTTGTGTGTCATTTGATCATCTGTATTTCTTCTTTGAGGAAATGTCTGTTCATTTCTTCTCCCCATTTTTTTGATGGGGTTAGGTGTTTTTTCCTTGCCAAGTTTTACCAGTGCCTTATATGTCATAGATATTAACCGCTTATCAGATGGGTAACTTTAAGATATTTATTTTTCCTAAGTTCTTAGAAATTTGATTTATTACTTTAAGAAAAGAAACTGTTGGCGCTGGCGAGGTGGCGCTAGAGGTAAGGTGTCTGCCTTGCAAGCGCTAGCTAAGGAAGGACCGAGGTTTGATCCCCCGGTGTCCCATATGGTTCCCCCAAGCCAGGGGCAATTTCTGAGTGCTTAGCCAGGAGTAACCCCTGAGCATCAAATGGGTGTGGCCTCAAAAACCAAATAAACAAAAAAGAAAAGAAACGGTCAGGGCCAGAGAGATAGCATGGAGGTAAGGTGTTTGCCTTTTCATACAGAAGGTCATTGGTTCAAATTCTGGTATTCCATATGGTCCCCCAAGTCTGCCAGAAGCTATTTCTGAGTGTGGAGCTCAGAGTAACCCCTGAGCACTGCCGGCTGTGACCCAGAAACCAAAAGAAAAGAAAAGAAAAGAAAAGAAAAGAAAAGAAACTGTCTTTAACAGAATTTTTTAATGTCTCTACCCCTCTAGCTAAACATAAAGTCTAAAACTAATGAAATTTTCCAGAATCTCAATGCTAACAATATATTTTATAATAATCAGATAAGGATAAATTGTTGACTTCTGAGGTTTTGGTGTGTGTAAATTTTTATAAGGAATATATCTCTCTTTAGTCATGTTTTTCACCAGTCCATCTCTTGCAAGTAAAAAAAATTAGGACTGTTGGGGCTGGAGCAATGGCACAGCGGTAGGGTGTTTGCCTTGCATGTGGCCGAACAGGACAGACTCGTGGTTCGAATCCTGGCATCCCATATGGTCCCCTGAGCCTGCCAGGAGCGACTTCTGAGTGCAGAGCCAGGAGTAACCCCTGAGCACTGCAGAGTGTGTCCCAAAAAGCAAAACAAACAAATAAAAAAATTGGGACTGTTTTCATGTTTGTGGTTTTTATTTTCTAATATTTTAATCAACTGAATTTGACAGGGATACCTGACATTCAGTAAAAGTTTATTAGGTGGTTTACATCATTTTGTTTTCCTTTTAGCAAAATGTCTTGGTATGCAGTATCAGTCTAGCAAGAACATTGTGAAAGATGTTTTTTTTTATATGTAGTATAGTTGGATACAAGTGGAAATATAATACAAGGCTACAAACATTTTCAAGAGACTCCACTTTTCATCTTCCGATTGTCAATACACTATTATTTTGTTTGTGGTGGATAAGCCACCCTCAGTGATGTTCTGGGACCACATACACCCAACTCTGTGCTCAGGGATCACTCCTGGCAATGCTAAGGGTAGTCATATGGTGATAGAGTTGAATCTCAGCCTCCTGCATGCCAGGATTTTTTGTTTGTTTGTTTTTGTTTTGGGGCCACACCCGGCATTGCTCAGGGGTTACTCCTGGCTGTCTGCTCAGAAATAGCTCCTGGCAGGCCTGGGGGTGGGGGGGTGGGGAGGGTGGGAAGGGTCGGGGGATGGGACCATATGGGACACCAGGATTCGAACCAACCACCTTTGGTCCTGGATCAGCTGCTTGCAAGGCAAACGCCGCTGTGTTATCTCTCCGGGCCCTCATGCAAAGAATTTAATGGCTCCCAGCTCACTGAATTCTCTCTCCAGTCCCTAAAGTGGATTATTCACTGAGAAAATAAACTTAGCAAGGGGAAAGACTTTCAAGACTGGAGTGATGACTTACTCTCTTACCTCCTTTTTTTTAACTTTATCTCTCTGCCGTGGCCTCTGGACAAGAATGCCATTAAGAACAGAGTATCTCTGGCAAGTTAATTCTTAGGGGTTTTTTGGGGATTTTTTTTTTTTTACATGCTTATGTAAAGGGACAATAGTATAAGTAGCCTACTGAGAAATGAAAACTTCCACCGCATTTGTGCACTTAAGATGTGTATAGTTGAAGTAATTCTGAATAATTGCAGCAGATGAAAATGAGAACAAAAGACTGGCCAATTCAGGCAGTGAAGTAGCCCCAAATAATCATATAGAATTAAAATTATTAAAATGTATTATATAAAATAAAATAATTCAAGAAAACAACAAGAGATGTAACAAGAATGTTAGCTCTTCTTAAAAAGTAGTCTTCCGGGCCCGGAGAGATAGCATAGCAGCGTTTGCCTTGCAAGCAGCTGATCCAGGACCAAAGGTGGTTGGTTCGAATCCCGGTGTCCCATAGGGTCCCCCATGCCTGCCAGGAGCTATTTCTGAGCAGACAGCCAGGAGTAACCCCCGAGCAATGCCGGATGCGGCCCAAAAAAACAAAAACAAACAAACAAACAAAAAAAAAAGTAACCTTCCAAATAGCAAAATATTACTACCCAAAGGTAAATACTTTAAATCCCAAATAATATTCAGTACTGACTTATCAAGTCTTTATGAGGAAAATACATATCTCTCAAAATAATTTCCCAAAATATGTTGGCACAACCTATATTTGCAGTAGCTGTAAAGCGGCAATAGTAGGGATAGAAAATTGACTGGTTTGTTACCTTTCACTTCGCATGTTTTTTATCCTAGGACTGAAAATCAAGTAGTCTGAGAAAACTTTTATTATCTCTCAATTCATAGATAAATGAGTTGCAGAAATGGAACATTCTAAAATCTTTCATTACCTTCATCAAACAACAAAGGGCCAACTCATTTATATTTTAGAAGACCTTTTGCTGCCTAACTTGAAGTGCAAAGGTTGAAGTAAGCCCTGAGACCCCTGTACTCTGAAACCATGCCATGTTTGCCTCTGACACTAGGTCCATGTAAAAGCAATAAATTATCAGGAAAACCAAGCTTTCTAGTATATAAACCAAAACTACCATCCTTTTTTTATAATTTTAATTATTTTCCTGAACAAATTGTTGAATTATTTGCTTTAATAATTTGTTTTTTTTTTTTTTTTTTTTTTTTTTTTTGTTTTTGGGCCACACCCGGTGACGCTCAGGGGTTACTCCTGGCTATGCGCTCAGAAGTCGCTCCTGGCTTGGGGGACCATATGGGACGCCGGGGGATCGAACCGCGGTCCGTCTCCTAGGCTAGCGCAGGTAAGGCAGGCACCTTACCTCCAGCGCCACCGCCCGGCCCCTGCTTTAATAATTTGACATTATATTTTATACAGCTAGAGGTTATCTTGACACTCATTTCTCCCCCAACTTTTCCTCAGTGTCAAAAATGATATATAGCTATAGTTCTGCGTAGGTGTGGAACTGATGTGGCCTGACCACATTTCTTATGATTTGTGGTAGGTTTTCTTACTAAAATTGTATGTAGGGCAAACTATATAATGGATAGCTCCTGGAAGGCACCCTCTTTCTCCTTGGCAAATGTCCCTTTTCCTTCTTGAAATTAGGCAGTGGCAGTTCTACCTTGTGGGAACCATAGTATCTTTTCGAAGTGACTGCCCAGTTAGATAGGAGGAAAGAGGGGGAAAGATAAGGGCATTTCCCACGTGATTGACATGGTTAATGTGTTCCAGAGAGGCCAAAGTAATTTTTTTCCAGTAAGTAATCTCTGTGTGTGTGTGTGCGTGTGTGTGTGTGTGTGTGTGTGTGTGTGTGTGTCCATGTCCATTCTACTCAATGGAAATATAAAAGCACAGACACCTTAGCATAGAATGAATTTCTATCTTGAAAAATGTGCCTTCAGGGGCCAGAGTGGTGGTGCAGTATTAGGGCATTTGCCTTGCACACGTCTGATTTAGGACGGACCTGGGTTCAACCCCCAGCATCCCATATGGTCCCACAGACCAGATGCGATTTCTGAGCGCATGGCCAGGAGTAGCCCCGAGCATCACCAGGTGTGGCCCCAAAACCAAAAAAAAAAAAAAATCATTCTAAACTTCATTTAATGACTAGAATAACTTGCATCTCTTTTGGAGAGTTTGGTATTGTGTGTGGAAAAACTAAACACCTTCCAGATCTCCAAATTCTCTGCTTTATCAAATCATGCTTCGTATGGGCAGTATTGTTCTGTCTATGGTAGAAAATGCCAGCATAAAACTGTCCCTTGAGCATGCTGGTTAGGAGTTTCTTTTTTCTTTTTAATCATTTTATTTAAAAACTGTGGTTACAAGGCTGTTCATATTTTCACAATTACTAAATTGCTCACTATCGAGTTTCTACCATATAATGTACAGCACCCTTCACTAGTGCACATTTCTTGCCACCAATGACCCCAGTTTCCCTCCTGCTTTACCCTCTGCCCTCTCTCCTGCCTGCCTCTGGGGAAGACATTTTTCTTTTCTTCTTCTCTCTTCTTTTTTTTCCTTTTAGACATTGTAGTTTGCAATATTGTTCTTAAGGGGGTATTATGCATATCACTTTATCTCCTTTTAGTAGCCCCAGAGATATCCACAGCAGCACTTAACTTTTAACTATTTTTATTCTAGAATTATGTGTGTATATCTTTTTATTTATTTGTTTGTTTGTTTGTTTATTGGTCACACCCGGCAGCGCTCTGGGGTTCCTCCTGGCTCTCTGCTCAGAAATCGCTCCTGACAGGCTTGGGGGACCATAAGGGATGCCGGGATTTGAATCACCGTCCTTCTGCATGCAAGGCAAAACACCTTACTTCCAAGCTATCTCTCCGACCCCATATATCTTTTTAAATAAAAATTAGTATTAAGGGCCGAAGAGATGGCACAGCAGTAGGGCATTTGCCTTGCATGCAGCTGATCCAGGACAGACAGTGGTTCAAATCCCAGCATCCCATGTGGCCCCCCAAGCCTGACAGGAGCGATTTCTGAGCAGAGTCAGGAGTAACTCCTGAGCACTGCTGGGTATGACCCCCCAAAAATTAGTATTAAATGAACCATTTTATCTAGTCAGGCTCCAACTTCTATATCATATTATATTACATAGTCTTAAACTCTGAACTCTGATTATATGTAAGTCAAAAATTATTTTACACTGGCTCTTTCCTCCCTATTATTTCATGGAAATCATATTGAGATCAAAGAAATGTGGTATGTTTATAAAACAGCCATTAAAATCTATTTTTCATATCCTCATGATATAATGTTAAATGGGCAAACTGTATATCAAGCGAAATGTGAAGTCAAAATAATGTCAAAAGTTAATTGATTTAAGCCGATCAAAAGAACATGAACTAAGAATCAGCAAAAAGGTTTCATATGGTTACTTTTTAATGGAATTCCTACTGACTGTTCTGTTTCTTTTATTCTTTTTTCCCCACTTTTTCCCCCCATAGTCAAATATGTATTGTTTTCATCCTAACTATAGAAGATTTCCTTCCTTTAAAAATTCTTTGAAAAGGGCCCGGAGAGATAGCACAGCGGTGTTTGCCTTGCAAGCAGCCGATCCAGGACCAAAGGTGGTTGGTTCGAATTCCGGTGTCCCATATGGTCCCCCGTGCCTGCCAGGAGCTATTTCTGAGCAGACAGCCAGGAGTAACCCCTGAGCACCGCCAGGTGTGGCCCAAAAACAAACAAACAAACAAAATTCTTTGAAAAGAAGGGCCAGAGCGATAGCACAGTGGGTAGGGCATTTGCCTTGCACACAACTGACTGAGTTCAGTCCTTGGCATCCCAGATGGTCCCCCAAGCCTGCCAGGAGTAACCACTGAGCGCTGCTGGGTGTGGCCCCAAAACAAAACAAACAAACAAAAATGCTTATAAAGAAATAAAGGAAAGCAAGGAGCTAGAGAGATAGTACGGAGGGTAAAGGTTGCCTTGCATGCGGCTGATCGGGTTAATCTCTGGCACCACATAAGCCCCCTTTTACCCCCAAGCTCCACCAGGAGTGATTCCTGAGCACATAACCCGAAGTAATAATTTAGCATTGCCCGTTGTGGCCTAAAGCCAAGGGAAAAAATTAAAAAAGGAAGGAGCAGTCCACTGGGACAGCCAGGAAGAAATCAGCACATCATTGTTGAAAGAAATGCCAGGCCTCGTTGGGGTGGACTTAAAGATCACTGAGCTCCTTACTCATTAGGTGAGTTAGGGGTGTCCTGCGGATGAAAAATGCCAACTCAGGGCCATGCAACAGGTGCAGATCTCTGCCTCCTAAGCCCTGGGAACATTTTGAGAATCGCCAGAATTTTGGCAGGGTTTTGCTGCTCTCCCAGCTGCTGTGCATCAAACAGATGCTGCTCTAGCATTTCAGTATTCTGAGATTTGAGCTGTGCTCTTCCGAAACAACCCAAGCTTTGACCAGCTCCCGAGTTCCTCACCAGAGTATTGTTGCGAGAACTGACAAATGAAACTCTGGGGCAGAACTCGTCTGTCATTTTCTGTGCTTCCAAGGAAAGTCAAAGGGATAGTTATTCACCCTGGGCAAAAGGAATGGGGCGGGTTGTTAGAGCTGATCTGTTATGCAAGAAAACACAGGACTTGAGCGATAACTCAGAATTTCAGAGCAGCCTTGGCTGTGAGTCAGGTGGTTGGTGTTACTTAAGGATTTTACCTATCACTTCAGAGTATCCAATCGCCTCTGTGTAATGAATGAGGGAAGCTTAAGCCAGGATGAGGCAGATTTAGTAATGAGTTCACTCGTCACATCTCTTGGCCAAGAAAAACAGCACCTTCTCCAGAGACAGGATTTTTCTTCCATTCCAGGAGATAGAGGAACATGAAGTATACGGTGTCCAGGCTTTCAGATGCCAAATTTCACTAGCAATTTTTCGTAGCCTAGTCATAAAGAAGTGGAAAGTGAAATTGTGAGGTAACCAGAGTCTTTCTGTATCAGGAATGTCATCTCTGTAAAAACAACTTAGTCCTGTGCTTAATCCCCTGCCTAAATACAGAGCACTTTCTCGTGTTATGTGCTCGGCCAGCGTTCCCTCCCAATTCCCAGATTGGTGGTTGGGTGTGACAGTGTAAATGTACAAGTGTCTTACTGTTTTATTTCATCTTTCATGACCCTGAACATTTCAGCAACAATTTGATTGGCTTTAATATTTGGTCGGGTTTCTCTGAGGCATAATGTATTTGAACTTTTCACTTCAGGTTGAACTTGACTTCCTCGTGTTTTTTTTTTTTTAACCTCAGATCATTCAGCCCCTCTTAGAACTTGACCAAAATAGAAGCAAATTAAAGTTGTATATTGGACACCTGACAGCCCTCTGCCATGAGCGAGATCCCCTGATCCTTCGTGGACTCACTCCACCAGCTTCCTATAACTTGGACGATGACCAGGCAGCCTGGGAGAATGAGCTGCAGAAGATGACCCAGGAACAAGTAAGTCTCCCATTTGAACGTTGGCAGGATCCTGGTTAAAATGCACCAACTCTTGGTGGAGTGATAGGAGCTATTTTAAGGAATCCAGTGTTGACATTCAGGATTCTTAATACTGGTTAGTTCTTCAGTAGATACGGGAATTACTGTTTGAGGGTGATGCCGCTTCATGGACCCCTGTGTGCAACTAGGTCCAGTATCAGAAAGCTCTGGCTTGGCGTAAAGACTACCTGTTAGCATACTATATATTACTCAGAGAAACGATGATCATTATGGCCTCTGAAGAAAAGGCTGAGTATTTGGATGAAGGATTCTTTTTTATTTTAATTGTACTTGAGATGACATAATGGCATTTACGTCCATGCTTAATGGTAAACAAAACTGCTGTCACTCTACCTCCACAAGTGCCCAAGTATCCTGTCACTTGTAATTCACCTTTTCCATCACTCCCCTGACACTAACCCATATTGATAACCTCAGTTCTGTAGTCAGAGTCTCAAGGGGTTCTTGTCATTTGATACTATTTCTTTGGGTTTTTTTCTCATGTGATGGCATCATCTGATATGTGTCCTCCTTCCCTTAATATGATCGATCGATCGATCCCCTTTAGCTCTGTCCAACTTATAACCAAAGGCAAGATTTCCTCCTTTCTTACAGTCGAGTAATAGTCCATTGTATAAACAAACCATGACTTCTTTTGGATGAGGGATTCCTGGCAAGTCAGCAGTATGACTTGTGATAGGTTCAGTTGGCTCTATAGAACTGGAAGTTACAACATACGAAGTCTTTGGTCAATTTTCTTTGATTTGGGATCCAAAAAGATGTTGATCAGTAGATGAATTTGTTTAAGGTAGCTTCTCATGCTGCCTTTTCTGTTCACTGCTGCCTTTAAAAATTCAGTGATGGATGGGGCTGGAGTGTTAGCACAGTGGTAGGGCTTTGCACAGAGCCGACCTGGGACAGACCCTGGTTTGATCTCCACCATCCCATGTGGTCCCCTGAGTCTGCCAGGGTCAATTCCTGAGCACAGAGCCAGGAGTAAACCCTGAGCACTGCTGGGTGTGACCCAAAAACCAAAAAAAAAAAAAAAAAAGGTCAGTGATGCAGTGGGGAGATAGTTCAACCAGATGAGTGCATGTTTTTAGGCAGGAGGCCTAACTTCAGTCTCTAAGCACCATGGAGAATGACTCCTAAGAACATGCAGGGTGTGGTCCTCAATTACTTTTGTTGCCCAAAGTTAAAGAACAAATAATATAAAAATCTAGTCGTGGAGCCAGAGATGTTATAGCAGGTAGGGTGCTTGCCTTTTATGTAGTCATCCCTGGTTTGATCCTCAACATCCCATAGAGTCCTTCAATTACTGACAGGATAAGTTCCTGATTAGAGTCAGGAGTAACCCCTTAGCATCGCCAGCTGTAACCAAAGAAAATCAGCAATGCTCTTTTAGTCTAATAAATGAAAATATTTGCTGGGGGTGGGGAAGAGATGTGATCAAAAGAAAGAGAAAACAAGGGAAAATATGGTTAGAAAGCAGACATGTTTAAGTGAAGAAAAGAAACACTGAATAAACATTAAGAAGTAGAAAAGCGGGGCCGGTGAGGTGGCGCTAGAGGTAAGGGGTTTGCGTTGCAAGCTCTAGCCAGTGAAGGACCATGGTTCGATCCCCCGTTCTATATGGTCCCCCCAAGCCAGGGGCAATTTCTGAGCGCTTAGCCAGGAGTAACCCCTGAGCATCAAATGGGTGTGGCCCAAAAAAACAAAACAAAAAAAGGAAGTAGAAAAGCATTTCTTACTCTTTAAGAAAGAAACAAAAATTTCCATGGCAATAGTCTTTATTAAAGAGACAGGTCAGAGACGGGTCCCGTCTTGATATACCATGCAAATAAAGTATCTTGGGGCTGGAGAGATAGCACAGGGTAAAGCTGCTTGCCTTGCACATGGCCCAGTCCCACTTCAACCCTGAGCACCACATATTTTCTCCTATGGCCAGAAATGACTCCTGAGCTCAGAGCCAGGAATGAGCCCTGAGTGCAGCCAAATAGAAAAGTATTAGGCCATTTACTTTGGGTGTTGAGTGGAATAAGTGTGGATTTGAGTGGGTTTTGTGTCATGATTTGCTGTAATTACCTCAGTGCACCACAGGCTTTATTCTTTCAATGGTAGGTTATCTCTATCATCTGTTTAACAGAAGTTCTAAAATACCTAGGATACCTAATTTCCCCAGTTTTCTTGCTATGGTTTCAGCAGGACTTTCATGCCAGCACCACCCAGGACTCTTTCTCCCTACTTGTCCCTTACTTACTCTTGTCCAAGTTATTCTGAACATGACTTATGGTGGGTGCTAGGGGAGATTTCATATTCTTCTGCTAAAGCCTCCAGCCCTGGGTTCCTGCCCTACCCTCTATAAATGCACTTGTCAGTACAGGGCTAATTGAGATGGATTTTCTGCCCTTTCGCTAGTAGACCCAGACTTCTGCTGTGAATGAATGAGCTGAGAATACTGAGCACAATAGATTTCCCATCTCTTCTCCAGGACAGATTGCCTTGGCCAAGTGTCCAAAAAAGTTGTTACAGTTTCTTCTGCTCCAGAGACAGCCAATCTGCCTGGGAAGAAGGTCATAAGGGTTTTCTGCCTAGCCTTCAGCAGCCCCCCGCTTTTTCTCTCAAGGTTGGGTCAGATTCTAGGTACCTGGTGGTTTTCAAAGTTTGATTTTTATGAAGAGCACAAGTAGATCTCCTGGTAGCCACTATTCCCTGCAGCTATGCAAAGCCTAGAGCAGATGTTCCCGGCTCATTGGTCCCTTCTTTAGGGGTACAGGGGGACCACTTAGATTCCTACCCCCACTTCTCTGGAAATGAACCTTTTGGAATGAACAAAAAAATTATTCCCCGATGCATTAAGGCTATTACCTGCCCCTATCCTCTTGCCCCAGTTCACACACTTGGAAAACACCATCCTAGAGTGGGTTTTTCTAATCCTCCTGCCTCACTCTCTCGAGCCTTGCCGGACCCCGCACACTTGAACCACAGCAGAGAAATTCAGGTTGCCTTTCAAGTTGCCTGCTCTTCCCCTAAATCTAACAAACACTCACTTTGTGGGGCCAGAGAAATTAAGAGATCTTGCCATTGTATTCAAATTAGGGAGTAAATTGTTCAGAGGATATGATTGGCTCTTTCTGGTGCTATAAAATTGAGTTGGTGTTGGCTTATTCCAAGAGTGTATTCCATTTTTGAAAGTTAGAGGATTATATGGAACCCTAGAAGTAGTTTTTTAAAATTAATCTATCAAATTAGCTTCATGTGGTAGCTTAATGATAATTATAGGAGAGCCAGATGGCAGAGTATGATGAATTCCTTCTGTGTTCTGTGTTGAGTCTCCTTAGATCAATGACTATTACTTTTGAAGTTTTCTAAGCCTGTCCCAAATTTCACACTCTTTGGAATTTTTAAGGATATGATAACTTAGTTTTGGTTGGATTGAATTTGATAAGTGGGTACCTGAGTGGCAGACAGGCAGATGTACATTAGTGATATGATGCCAGCATCAGTGCAGTGCAGTTTGGCCGCTAAGGGCACGCACGATAGCATCGGAAAGGCTTGGATTTATGGTATTTTATCTCTACTATCTGCGTCACTTTAAATTTCTGTATATCCCTTTGTGTTTCTGTATTATGGACATGATGTGAGCATAGTACTGCATGTGACAGCACGCATTTGCTGCTACCATCATTTTTCTATTGAGAACCAACCTGATGGAACCCACATCAACCTTGGAAGTTGCCCATGTTCTAGAATCTGGAGCATGGAAAATGCCAAACCTCTATCTCCAGCCATCTGGATTTTATTCGCTTCAAGTTTCCTGTCATTTTCTTTCCATGTTATGTGCCTGCACCACACAAGGCATGCCTTCATGTTCTTGCCCTTCTCTAAGGGCAGACCACTTACTTGATGTAAGACTTATGATGAGGGCAGGGAATTTGATCTAGAAGTGACAGAAGAGTCTAATTTTCCTTTATGAAAACCTACACTTGCCATGTTTCATAGGGACTAGCCCAGTCCTGCTCAGCTTTTGGCATAGCAGATTGGGTGCTTAGGTTTGGCAGTGCTTGGGGTGCTCAACGGCCACCAGGGATATCCTGCAGGGCTGAGGGCAGAGGTATGGAATGCCAAAGATCAAACTCAGCACCTCACATACACTGGGCTTATATTCCACTACTTGAACTATCTCTGGCCTACAAAATACATTTTTTAATAGTTTTTATTGTGATCAAAGTGAATTTCAAGTCTTTCACAAATATATTTAAGGTACATAGTGACAATGAATTAGGGCCATTCCCACCACCAGTGTTGATCTCCCTACAGCCCTGTTCCAAGCATATATCCCGTACCTCCCCCCTTTGCCCAGTGGACTGCTAGTGTAACAGGTCTCCTTTGTGTATAGCTTGTCGTAGATTGGGTATCGATTCTGGTGTCGTTGACTTTGGATTTAGTACTTAAGTCTGATCATATACAAAATACGTTTTTATTTTGCTTTGTGGCCACAGCTGCCTGTGCTCTGGGCCTACTCCTGGCTCTGGGTTCAGGAATTGCTCCTGGAGAGGTTCGGGGGATAATACAAGGTTCTAGGGTTCAAACCCAGGTCCACCATATTTAAAGCAAGTACCCTACATTATGTTCTCTCTCTCCCACCTTTCATTTTAAAGACTAAATTAATGTGCATTTCATTCCCATTTTGACTACCAGGCACTTTCCTTTTTCATGTGAGTCTATCAAACTATTTTTAACATATTTCAAGCTTTCAAATTTTATAAGAAGACGAATACAGTATCACCTATGCACTCAGAATTAGCGAACATTACTTTATTTTATCTGTTTTTCTAACACTAAACACAGTCTTCCTTGTACCTCCTTCAGTTACATTTTTCTTCTTCCATCAACTCAGGCAACCACGGCCTTAAGTTGGTGAGCATTTTTACAGTCCACAAGTTTCCTTTTTATATGTATACTTGTTCTGTAAATAGTAGGCAGTGTTATTCAGTATACACATGATATAAATGATCTTACATTCTGAGGATAACTTTATATTTATTACTATTTCCTGAACCAAGCCCCTGTGTTATTTGATATTGAAAGGAGAAACATTGTTAAAAATTTTTTTTAGATCAGTGTAAATCTTTTTTTTTTTTTTTTTTTTTTTTTTTTTTTTTTGGTTTTTGGGTCACACCAGGCAGTGCTCAGGGGTTATTCCTGGCTCCAGGCTCAGAAATTGCTCCTGGCAGGCACGGGGGACCATATGGGACGCCGGGATTCGAACCGATGACCTCCTGCATGAAAGGCAAACGCTTTACCTCCATGCTATCTCTCCAGCCCCATAGATCAGTGTAAATCTTATACTATTTTACATTTGGTTCTGGAGCCCAGATCAAGATAGTGCCAGTGAATGCTGTTACGGCACAATGTGACTATCGCAAGAAAAAAATTTCTCTCTTTAAGGACAGTTCCAAACTTGGTATTTATGATCTTTTTTTTTTTTAAGCTTCATAATTAAGTCCCAGGTCTGGGTTCCCACACAGCACTTCTGTCCTCTTATCAACTTTCAAGTTGATACAGTCGCTGAGCAGGTAATTCTAGTCAGCTTTACAATGAAGTTGGGAAACATTTAAAAGTCTCCTATGTCTCTCTTATTAATGTACTAATATGATTTCCCTGGAAACGTAACTTTTACTATTCAAGTTGTTAGCAGTGCAATGGCTCACTAGTCATAGAATGAATGTGGTAGCCAGCCTAGATCAAAGTGTTGTTTTAGTACCAGAGTTTCCTAGTTGGAAAAAATTGTATGTTTTGGAACTTTACATACACTTAGTCAGAGAGTCACTACAGAGTAACTAGATGGGGATTTTACTACATGTAGTTTATGTATATACTTCAGGTATTTTAGTTTGTGGGTCACACCCATCAGTGCTCAGCGGCTACTCCTACTGCTCTGCCCCAAGCCCTTCTGGCAGTGCTTGAAGTCCTAAATATACTGTCAGGTATTGAACCCAGATCTCCTGTATGAAAGGCATTTGCTCAGCACATTAAGCTCTCCTTTAAAATTATGTATTAGAGGGGCCAGGGAGATAGCGTGGAGGTAAGGCGTTAGCCTTGTATGCAAAAGGACGGTGGTTTGAATCCCGGCATCCCCGATGATCCCCCGAGCCTTCCAGGAGTGATTTTTGAGCGTAGAGCCAGGAGTAAACCCCTGAGCGCTGCCGGGTATGACCCAAAAACCAAATATATATATATGTATATATATATATATATATATATATATTTGACCCAAAAACCAAATATATATATATATATGTGTATATGTTTATATATATATAAAATCACGTATTAGAGACTGTGAAAATTGCCTTTGGAGTTTTGGTAGAGTTTATTTGACTTTAACGATGACTTTGAGTAATATGAACATTTTAATAATAGTAAGTTTTCTGATCAGTGGACACAGGATTTGTTCATCTCTTCATCAAAGTTTTGGCTTTTTAGTGTACATCTTATTTCTTTTTTTATAACTTGTATGTAGAAGTACAATTTTTTCTATGCAATTTTTATACTGTTGTTGATTAGATCTAGTAATATTTTGGAAATTTTTTAGGGTTTTATGTATATAAGATTATGATTATATCTTCAAACAAGGATGATTTATTTTTTTCTTTCCTATTTCAAGGCCTTTTATTCTTTTTCTTACCTGATCACTTTGGCTAAGTCTTCTAAAACCTGGTTGAAGAAGAATGAAGTTAGTTAGCAAATTTGTCTTGTTCCTGTTCCTCTGTTCTTAAGGGAAATGTTCATCATTGAGTATTTGGTTAGCTATGCATTTGTCTTACTTGTACTTAGGTATGTTCCATCTGTACTCAGTTTGTTGAGCACTTATGAAAGGATTATGTATTTTGTCAAATGTTCTTTCTGCATCTGTTGAGGTAATCAGGAGAGAAATTTTGTTCCCATGGGCCTTCTGAAAGAATTCAATTTAGGAACTACATCAAACTAAACCTCTCCATGCTGTGAAAGAAATGAGGCCTAAAATAAAGAGACAGTCTACCAATTGTGAGAAAATATTCATTCATCATACATGAGACAAGTCTTGAGATCCCAAATACATAGAGTACTCTAGGAAAACTTAGCAATAGTCATCCAAAAAAGGAGAGAAGAGGAGCTGAACTGACTCTTCTTCAAAGAAGATATAAATATAGCCAACAAGCATATACAAGAAGTGTTCCTTGTTAATGATCATTGAGGAAGTATAAATCAAAACAGTGAGATATCGCTTTACAGCATCAAGAATGATCTATTGAAAAAGTTCAGAAACAATCATTGCTCGTGGGAATATTACTGAAAAGGAACCTCTCATTCACTGTTGATGGAACTCTTGTCTGGCTCATCCCCTACAGAAAATGGTTTTGGAGACTTCCCAAAAATTAAGAATAGTATTTCCATATGACCCAAAAATTTCCCCTCCTGGCTATCTACCCCGAGAACACGAAAGTATTAATTCACTAGGATATGTGCACCTGTGTTTATCACATCGTTATTCACAACAGCCAAGATCTGGAAACAACCCAAGTGCCCAACCACACACAGATGAGGGATTAAGGAAGTTATGAGATTTGTACACACACATACACACACTGGAAAACATCTTAGCCAAAAGAGGAAATCTGGGGCCAATGATAGCACAGTGAATAGGGTGTCTGCCTTGCATGCAACCAACCTGGGTTTTATCCTCAGTATCCTATCTAGTTCCCCAAGCCTGCCAAAAGTAATGTCTGAGCACAGTGCCAGGAGTAACCCCTGAGCACCGCCAGGTGTGACCTAAAAGAAAGGAAATCTTACAGTTCACTGCTATTGAATAGACTTGGATTGTATCATGCTAAGTGGAGAGAGTCAGACAAAAAAGATCATCAGTCCTCACTCATGAGGACTGTAAAGAATAAAAGCAATAGACAAGACCCCATAGGGAAAAAATCCTGAGAAATCTCTAACAGAGCTATGAATAGGGGAGGCAAAGAAGATGGTGGGAAGAGTGGACCTTTGGATAACAGTAGTAATGGTGGTTTTAATAGTGTTGCCAATATAAAGCAATAATATTAGTACTGTTATAAACCACAGCACCTCAAAAAATAACTGATTATAAAAAGAAATTATAAAGCACCAACATCCTTCCATTATAAACAGAAGTTTCATGGATGTATTTTTTCTTCAAGGATATTGTAATACTGTAGTTCTCTTACTTAAAAAATCATTTTATAGATTGTCTTAAATATTGCTTCCCAAATAGTCTAATATAATTAATAATGTGCACATTTGGGAAAGTATTTAGACAATACACCTTACATATTTTTAATTTAATCACTCCTTTCCTTTCATCATGACCAAAGAATCAGCTGGCATGATCAGTGGAGCTGGGACCAGGTTTTGACTCATCCAGCCAAAATTGCCCGCTGGGCAGAGGCTAAAAATTTGGCTAGTACAGCTGGCATATTTGGCATGGAGTTGGACCCAAAGCTTGGTGCCTGTATCCTGATGGGACTAAGAATTCTGCCAGTACAGCCAGCATGTTTGGCAGGCTAGCACCAAGAATTCAGTCCACAGCCCAGAAATTTTTGGCATGGCCAGGGCCAAAGATTCATTTGGCATGGATGGAATCAGTGTATAGTCTAGGGATACTAGTTACATCCAAAGAGAGTAGGCACCCAAATAAATTGATTGAAAATAATGTGGTTTATCATTAAGAGAAGTAAATAACAAATTTAGAAAGGCACACCCTATAGCATTCAATTGTTGGAGACGTTGATATGAACACATGGTTGAATAATGGATTTACAATCTCTCTATATCGATGTGGTTGTTCATCTACCCGTTATCCACACATTTACTTCTTAGCTATGTCCACTGAGAGAACCTAGAAGTAATCCCAAGCCAGTAACTAGGAGCTACGTAGCATTCAGATTAGATTTTCAGATGCTTTTTTCCAGAAAAAGAACCAAGGTTTTCTTTGAAACATGACTGTGATTTCTAGGGCTGTGTGTGCAGCAATGTATAATATAAATTCAGAATATTAATAACACAAAGTTATGAAATGTTCCAAGAGTAAGGGGGATATGTCAAAAAGATAAGAGGGCTCTCAAAGGCAAAATCTTGAAAAATTTTATCAACAAATGATATAATGATAGGAATAGGCTGTATGCACTGAATAAAATAGTCATCTATGTATCATGCTTGGATAGAAGAAAATGAGTAAATAAGCAAATGGAGGAAAGGGATAAGTGAATATTGTGGTAAAATGCCAGTGCATTTAGTAGGAATGATGCAATTATAGAATTATTATAGGTAATCATCATTATATATGACTGGTTTGGACAGGTATCATCAGTGAATGTGGAAACCATTGGGCAAAATTTTATTGAAGAATAAGATATTTGAATAGTATTGTGTATTATAGATATTGCATATCTTGTCACAAAAATTCTTTTACTCATTAGCAGTGTTCTCATATAACATATATTGAAAAAGCCTGGCAGACACTGTCTAGACCTGATTATTACAATATTGTATACTTCCTAATAATATGCACTAGAACCTAAGTACTTTTCCTGCCAGACTATATATAACTTTTTCTCAGAGAATCATGTAAGCATTTATTGATACATTGGTTTCTATAACACCACAGAGCCAGACATTTGTAACACTTTTATAGAAATATAATTGCTTTAAGTGCCAGGGTTCCAAAATTGTTCATGCTTGAGTTTCAGTCGTAGAATGTACACTGCCCTTTACCAGTTTACTTTCGTCACCACCAATGTCCCCAGTTGCCTTCCTGTCCAAGCTGCCTGTATGTCACTCTTGTGTACTGAGTAAGAAAGATAAACTGAGCTGCATAGAGATAGCTAACTAGTCATTCTTCATTAGCCAATCATAGTCAGAAATGTAGATAGCTAATTGGATAGATTCAGATTGAGAAGGGGTGGGAGAAAGGGACGATCAAGACAAAGAGTAAAATGTTAGCAGTTAAGTAGCTGGAGAGTAAGAAGTTTCTATATTATTTTTGCAGCTTTTCTCTGCATTTAAAATTATTTCCAAATTAAGTCTTTTAACAACTTAAGTCACAAGATCTAGGGTTCAGCTATTTATCCTCGTATAAAGCTAGAGATGCCAAGGAGACTTAAGAAATGTGTTAAAACCTAAATGGGCCACCCTGAGTACAGGTATTACCTACAAGAAGCAGCAAGATGGCACAAAGTGGAGAAATGAACTTTTTAAAAATACTTTATGTTAACACCATGGCTTACAAATTTGTCCACACGTGTGTGTGTGTGTGTGTGTGTGTGTGTGTGTGTGTGTGTGTGTGTGTGTGTGTGTGTGTGTGTAATAGTTGGTTTTATGGGGCCGGAGCGATAGCACAACAGTAGGGCATTTGTCTTGCATGGGGCCGACCAGCGAAGTGGGTTCAATCCCCTGAGGCTGCCAGGAGCTATTTCTGAGCACAAAGCCAGGAGTAACTCCTGAGCACTGCCAGTTGTGACCCCAAAACAACAACAACAAAAAGAGTTGGCTTATCACAGTTATAAAGTAATTCATGATTGAATTTCAGTCATACAATGTACAATACCCTTCACTGTAAGATGACACCCAGCTATCAACCCCAAACAAAGGTATTCCTCCTTTCTTAAACCTCTTCTTTTGGTATGCAAAATCCCACTTGATAGGGACTTTTGTCTCACTCTCAATCTTTTCCCTTCTTTGGATGGGCATTGGTATATTAAAGAAAAGTCAGTTTTGACTTGGCATTCAGAGATACCACCAGGCGCAGACTGGCTCCATAGCTCTCTCCCTCCTGACTGGCTTGACTTATTATTTCTCCACCACTACCCATCAGACCCATCAGCCTAAGGGGTTAGAAACATGGCATGTGGCATGGTCTCACAAACTTGTGGGTTTTCTTTCGCACTTCACCAGTGCAGGTTTCCTGCCTGCAGTGCCACCGATTTCCCTCCCACCCTCAACCCTGTACTCTCTTACTCTATTTGGTCTCTGTCTCTGTCTCTCTCTCTCTCTCTCTCTCTCTCTCTCTCGCTCTCTCTCTCTCGCTCTCTCTCTCTCGCTCTCTCTCTCTCTCGCTCTCGCTCTCTCGCTCTCTCTCGCTCTCGCTCTCTCTCACTCTCGCTCTCTCTCGTTCTCTCTCGCTCTCTCTCTCGTTCTCTCTCACTCTCTCTCTCTCTCTCCTCTCTCTACCTTTACTTTCCTTTTAGATACTGGTTGGCAACGCTGATACTGGATACCTTTCAGCACCCAGTTTTTGTCCAGAGTGATAAGTTCCAACTATCATTGACAGAGTGGTCTCTTCTCTACCCTATCTGCATTCCCCTGCTATTTGTGGCAAGCCTCCTACCATGAACTAGTCTTCCTGGTTCATCTCTATTGTCTCTGGATATTATTACCATACAGTCATTCTAGAAATAAACCTTTTTGGTTTTTTGTTTTGTTTTGGGCCACATCTGGCAGTACTCAGGGGTTACTCCTAGCTCTGCATTCAGAAATCACTCCAGGCAGGGGCTCGGAGAACCATATGGGATGCCAGGAATCAAACCATCATCAGTCCTAGGTTGGCCATATGCAAAGCAAATGCCCTACCACTGTGCTATCACTCCAATCCTATAGAAATAAACTCTTTTTAATATAATTTTTTTTTTTTTTTGGTTTTTGGGCCACACCCGGTAATGCTCAGGGGTTACTCCTGGCTATGCGCTCAGAAGTTGCTCCTGGCTTGGGGGACCATATGGGACGCCGGGGGATCGAACTGTGGTCCGTCCAAGGCTAGCGCAGGCAAGGCAGGCACCTTACCTCTTGCGCCACCGCCCGGCCCCTTAATATAATTTTTATTTTGATCATAGTGGCTTACATATTGTTGACAATAATATTTTAGGTACATATTTACATAAAATCAGGGGGGATTCCCATCACCAAATTGTCCTCCTTACACCTCTGCAAATAAACTTTTTGTATAAAAATTGACTTAGTATTCTAAATGACCAGTGGAGTAGAATTATTAGAAGCATATTTTATTTTAGTTTAAAAAAGAAGTCAGGGGCCGGAGAGATAGCATGGAGGTAAGGCATTTGCCTTTCATGCAGGAGGTCATCGGTTTGAATCCCGGAGCCCCATATGCTCCCCCGTGCCTGCCAGGAGCAATTTCTGAGCCTGGAGCCAGGAATAACCCCTGAGTACTGCCGGGTGTGACCCAAAAACCACAAAAAAAATAATAAATAAATAAATAAATAAATAAATAAATAAATAAATAAATAAATAAATAAATAAATAAAAAAGAAGTCTGTGTCTTTCCCCAAAAGAATAGTCATGGAGGAGATAAGTTCTCCCTGGGGAGACTGTTTAGTTAAATTGTAGGAGGAGGGGCCGGAGAGATAGCACAGCAGTAGGTGGTTTACCTTGCAAGTGGCCAACCCAGGACCAACGTTGGTTCAAATCCCAGCATCCCATGCCTGCCAGGAGTGATTTCTGAGCACAGGGCCAGGAGTAACCCTGAGCACGCTGGGTGTGGCCCTAAATCAAAACAAACAAAAAAAAAGGATCGTAGGAGGAATTCAGCATCGGTTGATTTGATCTTCAAAGAAATAACAAATTAGGGGCCCAAGTGATGGCACAAAGGGTAGGGCATTTGCCTTGCACGCAGCTGACCCAGGATAGACTGCAGTTTGATCCCCTGGTGTCCCCATGTGGTCCCCTAAGCCAGGAGTAATCCTGAGCGTCACTGGGTGGTCCAAAAACCAAAAAAAAAAAAAAAAAAAAAAGACGAAAGAACAAAGTTATTTCTGGTTTAATTCCCCCGATCTTATTATCTGTTATTTCTTTTGATGATCTTTCGTCTGTTTCTTTTAGTGATCTTATACCAGTGCAAAGGGAAAGTAAAATTACTCCCCCAGTTTTCAACGGCATTTGATTATGACAGCCTAACTCAAATTCCACCAGATAATGAGGTGAAAGGCTTGAGAAGAGGAAGGTAGGAATACTGAAAAACAATTGTTTAGAAACAACAGCTTTTACATAGAAAAGTTAGAGGATTAAGACTTTCGTCTAAACAGTGAGGAGGCCCAAGTTTCTCTTTTAATCTATTTTGACTGGGGGCAGAGTGAGAGAGTATATTAAATAACAAAAAGAAATGACTCAGTTAAACACAGGGAAGAATTTGACTTAGAATTATGAGCTTGGAATTTCAGTCAAATGTCAGATGTCCTTTCAGAGAGGTTTAAATTAGCTTAAATTGAGTCCCAGACGCTCAGCGCCTCCTCATCCCATCAGACTTGTCAGTATTGTGTCACATTTGATCATCTCGTCTGTAAAAATCTATGCGCTTCATGTTGAGTGATTAAAAGGTTTTGAAAGAGCAACTTTTATTAGCCTTGGGGCGGAGAAAGAGTTCTATGGACTGAGAACAGGTTTTGCATGTAGGTGGCCTGGGTTCCATCTCTGGACCACATCACGTGGTCCCCAGGTACCCCTGGGAAGCGACTCCTAAGCACAGAGCTGAGTATAGCCTTGATCACCTGCCAGATGTGATTCCCCCAAACAGACTAGACCTTTGTAGCCCTGAAATATTTTCGGTGTAAGAACTTTATAATTTACAGGCCTGTTCAGAATTTTTTTTGTTTGTTTGTTTGTTTGTGTCATTCAGCGTTCCAACCTCAGTCCCACCACCAGTGAAATGTGCCCTCTACCATTATCCTGTTCCTCACCCAGCCCCGTTCCTGCCCCCTTGGCAGGCACAAAGCAACTTACTTTATATGCTTGTTACAACTAAATGGCTAATGGAATTATATGAAAATGCTTCAGTAATAGAAAAGTGTTATATCTCCAAAGGGTTCATTGTCTGATGTTTTACTAAGACTAAGGTTTTATTAAAGTTTTATTAAAGTTTTATTAAAGTTTACTAAGTTGTTGCTAGTTGAGCATTCTGTGGCGGTGTTTTTGTTTTCTCAGATTAGTTGGCTTGTATGCTGCTTTCCCATCTAACTTGGTGTGCTCTTTCTAGGGTGTCAATTTTGAGGAATTTGGAGGTGATGTATGGGGGCATGCTCTAGGAACTCCAGAACTGGTCAGCTTCAATGGCAGCAGCTGTGGGATATGTGTATGGCTGCCAGGGCTTCCAGAAAGATGAAGGGAATCTTTGAGAAAATCCCAGAGTCTAAAAATTTTTATTGGGGGGCCGGAGAGATAGCACATGGCAGGGCGTTTGCCTTTCATGCAACCAACCAGGACAGACCCAGGTTCTATCTTCGCCGTCCCACATTGTCCCCGACCCTGACAGGTATCAGGGATCAAACCCAGATTTGCTGAATGCAAGACAAGCACACTGCCCACTATACTGTCTCTCCAGCCCCAGTAGCCAGTAGATCTTGTTTTAGATCAATTCAGTTATACTTGTTCTAAGATTGAGTTATTGTAACCAAAAGATAGCAATGAGTGGTTGTTTTTTGTACTACTATGACAATGATAATTGGAAATGATCACTGTGGATAAGAACTGAGTGCTGAAAGGAGGTCAAATGATATGCATGATAACCCCTCGGTAACAGTATTGCAAACCACAGTGCCCAAACGAAAAAAAAGGAAGAGAGAGGAAAATGTCTGCCACAGAGATTGGGGGGAGGGCAGAAGGAAAACTGGGGACATTGGTGTCAAGAAACGTGCACTGGTGAAGGGTGTCCAGCATTGAATGACGAAACTCAATCATGAACAACTTTGTAACCATGCATTTCATGGTGATTAAACTAAAGAATTTATTAAAAATGCTTGTTTGTATAAAAATATTGAAAAAACAGGAAAAAAGGTGTTTTAATTTCAGACATTAACAATGGCACAAATATCACTAAAACTACCTACATATAATTCAGCAGGCATAGAGCCAGAAAATACAAAGCAGAGAGAGAAAGAAAACACTGCAAAATTGGCTTCACTAAAATTAAACTGCTTATAAAATGACTGGGAGAAATAGTCACAGTATATGTGCTAGAGAGTTTATATCAAGCAGATACTTAGACAATTAGTAACAAAACTGTGAAACAGTTAAGTGAGCAGAAGACTCATACAGTTCACCAAAAAAGACAGACAACATATGCATGTGATAAAAATTTACAAAAATGGGGACTGGAGAGAAAACATGGAGGTAAGGTGTTTGCCTTGCGTGCAGAAGGACGGTGGCTCGAATCCCGACATCCCGTATGGTCCCCCGAGCCTGCCAGGAGCAATTTCTGAGCGTAGAGCCAAGAGGAACCCCTGAGCGCTGCCGGGTGTGACCCAAACAAACAAACAAAAACAAAAAAATTTACAAAAATGAAAATTACAGTGAAATATGCTACAATTCCATTAAAGTCACCAAAATTTACTAAAACTCACAATATCAGTTTTGTTTTGTTTTTTTTGATTTTTGGGCCACACCCAGTGATGCTCAGGGGTTACTCCTGACTCTGCACTCAGAAATCGCTCCTGGCTTGGGGGACCATATGGGACACCAGGGATCAA
Source organism: Suncus etruscus (assembly GCF_024139225.1). Taxonomy (NCBI): domain Eukaryota; kingdom Metazoa; phylum Chordata; class Mammalia; order Eulipotyphla; family Soricidae; genus Suncus; species Suncus etruscus. Next base: position 106,411,261 of record NC_064858.1, read on the forward strand.
ACCCAGGTTCATCCTGGGTCAGCTGTGTGCAAGGCAAATGCCCTACCACTGCAAAAAGCAAAGGGAATTCTGATACATTGCTGATAAGAACTTTTTTTTTTTGGTTTTTGGGTCACACCCGGCAGCGCTCAGGAGTTACTCTTGGCTCTATGCTCAGAAATCGCTCCTGGCAGGCACGGGGGACCATATGGGATGCCGGGATTTGAACCACAGACCTTCTGCATGAAAGGCAAACGCCTTACCTCCATGCTATCTCTCCGGCCCCTGATAAGAACTTTTAAGTGGTACCAGACTTTGGAAAACGGTGAAAAAATTGTTTTGGTTTTGGTGGGGTTTTGGGATTTTGGTGAGTTTTGATTTTTTTTTTTGTTTTGTTTTTGGTTTTTATTATTGGACCATACCCAGTAGTGCTCAGGGATTTTTCCTAGCTCTGTACTAGAATTACTCCTGGCCATGTTCAGGGGACCATATGGAATGCCAGAATCAAACCTAGGTCAGCCATATGCAAGACAGGCACTGTACTGATTGCTCTGGCTGCTCTGTGACAATTTCTTGTATATAATTCTATGCTAGTATAACCTGGTGAGTCCATTCTTAATTATGTAAGGGAAATTAAAACAATGTCAACAAACAGTTTTCCTAAGACTGTTTGTAGCATCTTTTTTTCTTAAAAGAACAAACAAACTAGACTAAAAAGCAACCAGGTCTAAGAGATAGTACAACAAGGAATGTGCTTGCCCGAGTTCAATCCCTGACCCCACATATGGTTGCTCAAGCCTTCCAGGAGTAATCCCTGAGGGCGAAGCCAAGAATAAGCTCTGAGCACTGCTGAGTATGGCCTCAAGACAAAGCAAACAAATAAAAACAAACATACTAAGAAGTAACCCAAATGTTCATTAATAAAATTGTTTTAAAATATTATACCATGAAGCCAGAGATAGTAGAGTATGTGGGACATTTGCTTTGCACTTGGCAGACCCAAGGTGATGCCCGCCACCTCGTGTGATCCCTTGAGCACTGCCAGGAATGATCCTTGAGTTCAGAGCCAGGAATAAGTCCTGAAGACCACTTTTGTAGCTCTCCCAGAATTATAATCCAATGTAGTACCACTCAGAAATAATAATGAATTATAACGGGAGTAATTTTATGAATGAGTTTCCAAAGCACTGTTATGCTGGTGAGAGAATTGTGATTATCTCAGGCAGACAGGGCCTGTGTAATAGAGGGTTATTGGCACCTGGTAGTGGGCATTGTGTGGTAACATTGTACCCCTACAACAGATAAGCATGAATAGTCTTCTTTAAAAAAATATAAATAGAAAGGCTGGATTTCTTCAAAATCAAGCATTATATTAAACCAAAGAAGTCATTTAAAAAGAATATGTAGTTAATGCATGATTCCATCTATGATATTCAAGGACAAAGTAAGCTAAACTCTGGTAATTAAAAAACACACACACACAGAGAAGAGTGTCTGGTAATTAAAACACACACACACACAAACACACACACACACACACACAAGAGTGTTGGGACCAAGAACTCAGATGGTTGAATTATATGCTTTGTCCTATGCAAGAGTCCCAATTTAACCACTGGCACTTTGTGGTACCCAAGGCAAGAATGACTCTGAGCTTCCCCAAGTGTAGGTCCCCCCAATTTAGAATGTTGGTTCCTGTGAGGTACTTTCTAGACTGATAGGAATGTTTTCTTGTGTGGTTTGGGATATGATCTATATTGTACTTAAAACAAAAGCATACAAATCATGCCCCACTGCCAGTCTTCCTTTTGAACTTGATGAAGCAGTCCTACTGATAGGCAGGTTCTGCTGAAAAGCTAAAAATGGAATTTCTCCGTAGAGTACAAATTATTTTTTTCCACTCTGAATGCCAGCCTCCCACCAGGGGCCAACCACACTGGAATGAACTTGTATGAGCCAGGCCGCGCTGCGGGTCATGGAGCGCTGGATTCCAGCTCCCTTTCCCAGCACTCAGTCCCATTTTTAATGTTCAGGGAAGTATTGTTCCAAAACTTGGCTCAGACCCTGTCTTCTCTTGGATTCCTTCTTCCATTTGTTTACTCGATTTTGATCAGGCTTGTACCCTGGCTTGTACCCTCTCTCTTTTCAAGGTGGTGAGACAGAGGGCATTGATGCTGGGCCAGTGTTGGGCACAGAACCTAAAAGTCCTCTTACTGGTTTAGGGAAGGCATCAGTCACCAGACAGCATGTCTCAATTCTTCTCTCCTGAACGCAATTGCACAGACTGTCTTGTCATACAAGAGAGCCAAATGGACATATGAGCTGTTGGGGAGCAAGGGATAAGGGGCAGGAGGGAGCGAAATCAAGAAAGAAACTAAAAAGAATGGTTCTTTGTGGGACAACAAACGATTCTGGTTCCCAGCCTCTGAGTTTCTGATCTGGTTTTCTTCTTTCTGTGATGTTTGAACTTGTTCTTTCAGTTCTAATGTGAAATTCTGATCCAAAAAAGCTAAGAGTGTTAGAGTAGGAGAGGCGAAGAGGAGCGAGTCCAACACGCCAGCAACAGGAACTGTAGAGCAACAGAAAGATAAATGCGAGCTCATATCATACTCCTTGGCTTGAACATGTGGAGGGGGGCAGGGAGGCTTGGGGCTCTAGTACATCTGCATGTGGTTGTGTTTTCTTGGTTTTGTCTTAGGGCCACTCCATGTGATGCTAAGGGCTTACTCCTGGCTCAGTGCTCTGTCTGGGGACCATATGTGATGCCAAAAATTCAACCAGTGAAAGCCCCATGCAGGGCAAGTATCTCTCCCCCTGCAGTTTCTCTCCAATCTTGTCTGTGTTTCTATGTATATGTATACTGTGTGTTTGTGTGTGTGTGTGTGTGTGTGTGTGTGTGTGTGTGTGTGTGTGTGTGTAGGTTTACAAGAAGAACCCTGTGAAATAGCCTTGCTCTGCTCACTGTATTCTTTTTCTCTGAAAATCTGGGGAATATAGCTTATTTACAAACACAGATACACACAAAAGAGAACTGGCTTACATTACACAAGAAACTAGAAAGGGGTCTGATAGAGTATTTTATTTGAACCCTAGACACAAACTTGTTCTTCTGATAAAAATCATCTATAATAACTTTTGGTTTTTGGGTCACACCCGGCAATGCTCAGAGGTTACTCCTGGCTCTACACTCAGAAATTGCTCCTGGCAGACTCGGGGGATCATATGGGATGCCAGGATTCGAACCACTGTCCTTCTACATGCAAGGCAAACACCCTATCTCCATGCTATCTCTCCTGCCCCAATCTATAATAACTTTGGAAATGGAAGAGAAAATGGGAGTTTTAGTAGTGGGGAGATAAGAAACTCCTGTACATAGTTGGAGCTACATAGATACTAAGCATTCATTTTGGTTTTTTCCCACCACAAAAGCTGTCTGATCATGTATACGCCAAAGGTACACTCAATAGTGGCAGAACTTGGTGCTTAAGGGTAAATAATAATAATAATAATAATAATAATAATAATAATAATAAAATGATCTTATCAGTGCTAAGAAAATATATTAAGAGAACTAACTAGACCAAAACTTTCTGTAATCAAAAGATCCCTCTGTTTTTTTTCTTTAACTTAACTTTGAAAAAAGGATTCTGCCCTTCCTGTTATATCTAGGGATCTTTCCCTCTACTTTAGAACTAGTGAAGTTCTGGAACCTCGTTACTGGTGTTTACTTCCACCCAATGTGCAAGAAACTAAATTAAACAGAAAAAAGTAATGTCCATGATTCAGCTTTGCATGTACTGAATTCTCTAGAACTCTAAATATTATGAAATTTTTTAATTGAAGAGTTTAATTTATAGAGGCTCTAGTATTTTCTAACTGCCCAAATTGCATAATGTTTACATTCTGTTTAAAGAATTTCTCCTGGAAAAAGTTGGAGCACTCCTGGTTCTACTACACACCAATTATTTATCTTTTTGGAATTCTGAAATCTTTTGAGCCGGGGGGGGGGGGGGTTCAGGTTGTTGTATTTGTTGTTGCTGCTGCCACACCTGATGGTTCTCCAGACTTACTCCTATCTCTGCACTCAAGGGTCACTTCTGGTAGGGTTTGGGGACCCTATGGCATATGATCAAATTTGCCCAGGTGCAAGGCAAGTGCCCTACCTTCTGTACTGGCCCCCAAATTTGAATGTCTGACAGTTACTATAATATCGTACTTTAGTATGCATCTCCAGTGGCCTTTTCCTGAGATAATGTTCTACGAAATAAGCAAAGAGAAATTGAATCCAAAGTAGCAAGGTCAGAATAGGCACTGCAAACTTAAAGCCAGTGGAGTTTAAAACCTTTGGAAATGAGTTTTCCAGACCAAGCCAAAGCTTTGGAACTAATTCATCTTTAGTCAGACTACAACATCTTTGCAAAAGATGTGGGTGGGGGGAGGGCTAGGGGCACACCCAACAGTGCTCATGGCTTAAGGCTCTGAGCTCATAGATCACTCCTAACAGACTCATGGGACCATATGGGATGCTGGGATTGAACCTTGCTCTGCTACTTGCAAGGCAAATGCCCATCCACTGTACTGTAGGTCTGACCCTCAACAGCTGATGGTGCTCTTTACGAATAGAGGTAATATAAAATCCTATAGGCAGTGGACCAGAGCAGTAGCATAGCGGGTAGAATGCAGGTAGAATGCCTGCCTTGTTTGCACAGCCAAACCAGGTTTTATTCCCAGTACCCCATATGGCCCTTTAAGCCTACCATTAGTGATTCTGGAGTGCAGAGCCAGGAGTAAATCCTGAGCAATGCCAGCTGTGACCCAAAAATAGGGGAACAAATACAAAGGAGGTATTGATAAATCCTCACTTAATGTGTTATTTATAGGTTCTTAAAAACTATAATTTTACATGAACAACAAATACAACCATTTTACTGGATTCTCATAGGGATAAGAGTTAAATTCCTATGTCATATGTCTGGTTGCAAAATCACCACCAATTGACCAAATAATGACTCCAAACCCCAAAGACTTCCAGTACTCAAAGATAATTTCTGTCTCTCTCTCTCCCCCTCCTTGCTTTTCCCCTCCTCCCTCTCTTCTCTCTCCCTCTCCCCTTCTCTCTCTCCCTCTCATTTTCCCTCTCTTCCTCTTTTTTTCTGTGCCTCACCCTCCTTGCTTCCCCCTCTGCCCCTCCCTTTATCCCTCTCTTTTCCTCACCTCTCTTTTTTTTTTTTTTTTTTTTGGGCCAAACCCGGTAATGCTCAGGAGTTACTCCTGGCTATGTGCTCAGAAGTTGCTCCTGGCTTGGGGGACCATATGGGACACCGGGGGATCGAACCGCGGTCCGTCCAAGGCTAGCGCAGGTAAGGCATGCGCCTTACCTTTAGCGCCACCGCCCGGCCCTTTCCTCACCTCTCTTTCTCTCTCTCCTCTTTCACACACACACACACAAACACACACATACACACACACACACACACACACGCACGCACACACAAACACACTAAATGATTTAGATATACTGAAAGAATGTGTAAACTCCACACAGACTGCCCAGGAACTGATTGTGTTTTTTTCTCATCAACCTTAAAACCACACCGAGAGGAATGTTTTTCATTGTATACTGTGTACGGAGGGATCTCAGCCATGTTTCGGCCTCAGCACACTCAAAAGACACAGAGGTGCTACAGTATTAGTGACACTGAGCAATAGTAATTCTCTAGAAGAAGTCTAGGTAAAATAAAAAAAAAAATCACATTCAGGAGAGTAGAAATTCTAGTCCGAAGAGGCTCACAACACAGCCACCACTCAAGAAGCAGCCAGCTACTCTCTTTTTTGGGGTTTTTGGTTTTTGGATCACACCCAGCAGCGCTCAGGGGCTACTCCTGGCTCTACGCTCAGAAATTGCTCCTGGCAGGCTCAAGGGACCATATGGGATGCCAGGATTCGAACCAATGACCTATTGCATGAAAGGCAAATGCCTTACCTCCATGCTATCTCTCTGGCCCCAAGTTTGATAACTTTCAACATGCAAAAAAGCATCAGGTTTTTTGTTTTGTTTTGTTTTTGAGTCACACCTGGCAGCGCTCAGGGTTCCTCCTGGCTCTACACTCAGAAATCGCTCCTGGCAGGCTTGGGGGACCATACGGGATGCCGGGATTTGAACTACCATCCTTCTGAATGAAAGGCAAATGCCTTACCTCCATGCTATCTCTCCGGCCCCTAGCCCAGCTGCTCTTTGCAGTTCTTCTCAGGACCAGCCACAGAATTTCCTTCACCCCTGTAAAGACATCCTGCTGCTCTACAGATGCAATTTTCTCCCTGAACCCCTCCAAGAACTAAATACAGAAACTCAGATCGGGCCATGATCACCTGGCTCGGGACCGAGGGAAAATGTCTTTTTGAAGTCTATAGTCAAAACCCAGCATCATCCAATATGTGATTGTTACAACTCATGGTTAGGCACAGTATTACCAGAGCTACTATAACAAGTAGCACGGAGTAAGCGACTTAAACCACTATTCTTCAATCTCTAGTCCACAGACCAGTGGCAGTCCACAGGTACAGAATGGTCGAAAACCACTGGTTTGGGACTGGAGTAATAGCACAGTGGGTAGGGCACTTCCCTTGCACGTGGCCCACCTGGGACAGACCCCCAGCATCCCGTATGATCCCCTGAGACTGCCCTGAGTAATTCCCGATTTGGTTACCAGGAGTCATTCCTGAGCATCAAAGGAAAGGAGAAAGGCAGTGCCCTGGTCAGCCACCGCATTTAGAACTGGCAGTCCATGGGCCAGTATGCAGGACAACTGTCAGTCCACAGGTCTTAAAAAGCTTGGAGAATACTGATGTAAACAACAGAAATTTGTTCTCTCAATAGTTCTAGATGCTCGAAATTCAAGGTTAAGGGATAGCGGGTTTGATTTCCTCTGAGGCATCTCCTTGCTTACAAAATGCTGTCTTCTTGCTGTCCTCTGGGCATATATACCTAATGACTCTGACTGGTTAATTTATCCCTTTGATTTTTATATCTTTATGGCTGGGGCCATACCCAGCGATGCTCAATCCTGGCTCTATACTTAGAAATTATTCCTAGCAGTGCTTGGGAGACCATAGGCAAGCTGAAGATTGAACCCTAGGTCAGCTGTGTGCAAGACAAGCATCTTACCTGCTATATTATTTCTCTGGCCCCTAATTTCTTCCTTTAAAAAAAAAATAAACTGGGCTAGGGCCCATCTGAAGAGTCTCCTGTTTATGTCAGCACTTCTTAAAATATACCTCTTTAAGTCTATCTAAGATTATAGGGGTGAGAGCTTTAACAAACAAATTGGAGAATGGGTCCAATTCAGCCCCTAAAAATACAATTGATCAGTAGGCAAACCCAGATATTACTTTGGTCATTGTTTTAGGGTTTCAGACAGCTGAGCCTCACACACAGGGCAAGTGTTCTGTCTTGAGGCCTCACCACCAAGTGCTTCCAAACAAATCTGGATTTGTTTGCATTCCAGATCATTCACAGTTGAGAGGTAAGCAGGATGCTGTCGAGTCTGTTACTCACATCCACTAATTATAGAATAGATCCTTGGAGGTGATGCAGGTCTGCAGGAGACTCTCCAGATGTGATGTCAAGGAATCCTCACCGTAGAACCTTGATTCAAAAACAGGGTCAGACTCTGACAGTGATCTTAGGAGAAGATAACTGGAGGGACCAGAGTGGTGGCGCTAGAGGTAAGGCGTCTGCCTGCCAGCGCTAGCCTAGGACAGACCTCGGTTCGATCCCCCGGCGTCCCATATGGTTCCTCCAAGCCAGGGGCGATTTCTGAGCGCATAGCCAGGAGGAACCCCTGAGCATCGCTGGGTGTGGCCCATAAAAACAAAACAAAACAAATCCAAAAAGATTACTCTGGGCAAGAACTGGGTGCTGAGTGGAGATCAAGTGAGATGCATGGTACGCCTTCAGTAACAGTATTGCCAACCAGTGCCTAAAAGCAGAAAAGGGAGGGGGAGAGAGAGAGAGAGAGAGAGAGAGAGAGAGAGAGAGAGAGAGAGAGAGAGAGAGAGAGAGAGAGAGAATGTCAGGTGGGAGGAAACAAGGACTTTGGTGGCGGGAAATGGCACTGACGAAGAGATGGGTATTGGAACATTGTGTAACTGAAGCTCAGTCATGAACAACTTTGTAGCTGTGGGCGGTTGAACTTATAAGACAAAAAAAAACTGGGTCAGGCATAAAGGAATAAAATATTGAAGAGAATAAAATATGAGCAGCATGAAGAATGCGTGAGGTCTAGAGCTTTCTGGAGATAAGATTGTGGTGTTCTTCTGTTCTATAGAATGCTATCTCCCTCTTCACACAAAAGCCTACCTCAGTACAAAAGAAAGTGCCGCTACCTGCGTGAGGAAAGGAAACCTTTCATTTTCACACCAAAGATAACAGATCTTGCTGTAAGTTGGAGTGATGCTTAGTAGCCCAAAAGATCACGTTTTGGATGGATGGATGGGATTTTCATGGGATGCTTGTTAAAGATTAATAGAGTTTTAATGTTATCAGACTAAAGAAAAAATCTGACTCTTTTTAATGTAAACCTTAAACCCAACTTCAGACGCCAATGCATTATTGCCAGTTCAGCAGAAAAGCACGCTAGTGTAGTGGCTTCAAAGTGGGGTGATGGGATGTTTGATAAGGCTCTTTTCCTGCCTGACCCCCTCTCACCACACTACAGACCTGAAATTTCACTGATACTTTATTTATTCCCTTGAGTCAAGCATCTCCCCAAACCACTGCCTTAGTAAATGTAAGCAGAACTCTCCAAAGAGTAGAGCACATAGCCCCCTGTGCCCTGGCACAGACCAGATGCTCAACTGACTGGGAAAATGGAAGTTTGGGAAAGGGCAAAATTGCCAAATTGTTAGCCGGGTGAGTGTCCTAAAGCGGGAAGCAGCCCTGATGAAATGGCCTCATTCTCCTCAGGATCTCTGCCTTCCAGCTTCACAAGTGCATCGAAATCACATTTCATATGTAATACCGTGTTACAGTTCTTTTTTTTTTTTTTTTTTTTGTGGTTTTTGGGTCACACCCGGCAGTGCTCAGGGGTTATTCCTGGCTCCATGCTCAGAAATTGCTCCTGGCAGGCACGGGGGACCATATGGGACGCCGGGATTCGAACCGATGACCTTCTGCATGAAAGGCAAACGCCTTACCTCCATGCTATCTCTCCGGCCCCGTGTTACAGTTCTTAAGCCTAAATTTGAATCAACAGATAGATATTCCCTCATGTAAGTTTAATACACAGATTGATGTGAGAATGTGCTAGCAGGAAGGAAAGGACTCGTGGGGAAAGGAAGGGCATGAGTCGTCACTTGCTTCCAGTGAGGAGACCTCGAAGGAGTGGTGGGAATCCTCCGTGAGACCTGAAGAACCCAACTGGAACCAGCCAGAGGGGCTCAGATGGGGTCACGTTTATTCTAAGGTTATTTTGTCAGGAATGAGCTGCTTTTTTTTTCAGAGGATGTTAAAGCTGGAAAGAATTTAGATTCTCTCTCTCTCTCTCTCTCTCTCTCTCTCTCTCTCTCTGTGTATATATATATATATATATGTATATATTTTTTTTTAACATATAAATGAGCTGAAGTCAGTGAAGTGACTAGCCCAGGTCAAACCAAGGTACACAGTTACGCACAATTACATTGTTCCTTCCATTTTTGACCCATTTCTACTGCCTCACCTTGCAGTCAGTCTCCTTGGAAGAAAGTTCTTATCCTATCAGTGTGAGTTGGTTCCTCTGGTGGTCATGTAGCAACAGGATGCTGGCTCTGCTCTGTGACTGACCTTTCTTTGGTCAGTCATGTTATTTGGTCAGTCAGAATGTTATTGAGAGGAAAAAGTAGTAATACTAATACCCAAAAGCAACAGAGATAAGGACCAGGAGGATCAGCCCACAGTGGGGAACTTGCCACAAAAAGGCAGGGAGTGTAGTTAGGGGAGAGAAGGACACTGAGACAATGATAGTTGGAAATGAGAGGGCGGGGGGAGAGAGAGAGAGAGGAGAGGAGAGAGAGAGAGAGAGAGAGAGAGAGAGAGAGAGAGAGAGAGAGAGAGAGAGAGAGAGAGAGAGAGAGAGAGAGAGAGAGAGAGAGAGAGAGAAGAGAGGAGAGAGAGAAACTGGGGTCATTAGTGGCAGGAAACGTGCACTGGCGAAGGGTGTTGCACATTGTATGACTAAAATTTAATCAACAACAACTTTGTAACTGTGTCTCATGGTAATTCAATTAAAAATTATTAAAGCAAAATGAAAATAAAAGAAGGTTATTGAGAGTCAGAGCTGATAGTACAGCAGGTAAGATGCTTGCTTGCCATGCACATTCTGAACAGGATGTGATTCCTGGCATCCCATTTGGTCCCCCAAGCACTGTACCAGGAGTGATTCCTGAGTGCAGAGCCAGGAGTAACCCAGAGTAACGCCGGGTGTGGCCCCAAAACAACAACAAAAACTATTGAGAGGTTTGTATTAGCTCCTTCAGGGCTGTCGCATGGCCTGCACCTGGCTTCCTGCCCGCACCGCCTGCTTGTCCTGTGTGTTCGCTCCTGCACCCTGGAGACTCCCGCAGCCCACGGCAGCAGTCCTGTGGCCTTGGCAGTCATTGAAGACTGTTGGTTCCAATTCGCTTCCTCTGGGCAGGGCAAGCGTTCTCCCTGTGCCGTGTCCGTGGGGTGAGTCCCAGCCTCTACGCCGTGCCCTTCCTCTCACGCATCTCCTCATGTGGAAATGAAGCCGTGCAGGGCTTTTGAGAACAGCCTGGCTTCCTTTGGCCAGTTCGGGTGGAACTCGCCTCCCAGTTGCAGGGAGCCCTAAGCATTGGCAGAGCAGGACCAGACTGGAAACGTCCCTAGAGGCTCTCAGTCTCTCCCTCTTCACCTCAGCAAACACCCAGTGCACAATTCTCTGCCTTCCGGGGGGGGGGGGGGGGGGGGCTGTGCAGATGTTTCTCTTTCAACCTCCTACCTTCCCCCCAAGAGCTTTCGAATCACATCACATTATTTTCCCCCTTTCGCAGTCCCAAACGAGTGCCATGAACCCCACTCCACCCCCATCCACACCAGACACCACTCCCCCTTCCCACTGGGTGGTCTTCCAGGAGGTGAGCCCTGAGCCCATGTCCCCAGGGTCCCCCCAGAATTTTGGCCAGTAATGGCACTGCACGGACGATCCTTCTCCATTACCAGGCAGGAGCTTCAGTCCCATGAAAGTGTCATTGCATCATCTCACCAGGGAATTTGGTCCCACCACCCAGAGTGCGGACCAGCTTGGCATTGCAGAAGAAAGCCCAGAGCCGGTGTTCCCTGGTTCCCTGCCAGTCTTTCCTTTCTCTTCTCACATTGGCTCTAGACGCAGATACCATGTCGCCGAGACAGCAGAAAGAGGACCTGGACAGTGTACACGTTGAGTGAGCGCTGCAGTGGCCAGAGGAAATGTCCTTTCTTTCTTGTTTGGCCGAGGAGATGGCCTGGACCAGGGTGGGGCCTCTGTGGTCATTTAGCATTTAAACCTCAGCTGCAACAAAACAGTGCTCTAACCGCCCCGACAGTTCAGCATTAGATTTCTTATTAGTTGTTTGGGTGGTTGGGGTGGGGGGTGTTGGTTGTTTTTCGGTTTCTTTCTGGTTCTCTCTCCTTGACACTTTTCATTTCTGAGAGCCAAACCAAATACACTGATCTGGCTAGTGAGCTTGGCTGTGTTTGCAGTTCCCAGAACCCTGCTGCTGTTCTGATGGATCTCTTTGGCCAAGAGGGAGATTTTTTTCCCTTTCACTAATGACAGCCCCTTCATTTGAATGCTTCTATTGAGATCAGTTAAGGAACTTGTAGAAAATTGTAAGAGATAATGTAAAATATCATCAAGTCAACTTAGACAACCATTTTTAAATTGTGCCTGGCTGGGAAGTCTGGTTTGTTTTGTTTTGTTTTGTTTTTTGTTTTGTTTTGTTTTGTTTTGTTTTAATCACACTCCTTACTTTCTCCAGCCTCAAATACTGCCTCAGTTAATCACTGGCACGGTGAAGCCTTCTAGAGACCCTCCCACCCACCTTTTTTGTTGTTTTGCTTTGAGGACCACACCTCGAAATGCCTTGGTGAATACACATGGCAGTGTTCAGGGGAACAAAGTGCTGAGAATTGAATATGAACCCCTACGTGCAAAGCCATGAACCATCTCCACACCTCAACATGTGTTTCTTTGTCTCAGAACTGTGTCCCAGGGTGAATGGTATCACTCCCAGGGCAGGTGCAGGAAAGATCCAAGGGTCTCTGGTAGCCTTAGGTACAATTAGGGGTCCTTTCTCTTTGTTCACTTTGTTCCAGGAGGGTATGAGGTAGACTTCCAAGGAAGTGCAAGGGATTTGCTTTATAATCTGGAAAGGGAGCAAGCAGTATTCCAGATAAATTTGGGAATCTCTGTTCTAAGCACTCCTCCTGAATGGATGACTGGTGTTTTGGTTTATTTTTTAGCTTTCTCAAGTATAACTGAAAGAAAAACCAATAAGATATTAAAAATGTATTGTTTAGTAGCTTATAGGTACATCATGAAAGAAATTCTCCCACCAGGTTAACACATCATCATTTCACATATGTATGTTAATGTTTAGGTTCCAATCTTTTAGCAAATTTCACTTATACCACACAGTCTTATGAGCTGTCGTCACAGCTGACTTAGTCTTTTGAGGGGGATGATTCATTCCTCTTCTTTTGGAATGTTTTTGCACAGATGATCCCATGCTTCTAGCTCTTAAAATTTAATGTATAAGAACCTATCAGAACTTAACCCTATACTAAGTTCCTCCCTGGTTAGGGTGTTTCTTTGCTTCTACTTTTCAATAAGCTTTTCCACTAAAAAAAAAAAGAGAACAAATCACTTTGTTTCATGGGTCTTTTTCTCTTCCCACTTTTATTTTCTGTAATTAAGAGTTATATTTTCTTAATGCTTTTTACTCTGTTCACATCCCTCTTTCTCTTATTCAGAGAAGGTTTAACACCTATAAAGATAGTCTTTCAGGAAAGACCACAACCTAGAAGTTATATAAGCACAGACTATCACATAGGAGAAACTCGTTATCTCCTCCAGAGAAAAATGTTTTACTCAGGAAAGCAGCCAGCATATTAAAAGTCTAGACATTGTAAGCTTAAAAAATTAGAATATTAGCACTTTAGCAGCATCTCCAAATACAAAATGGAACCTTCAGTACACAAAGTTTCACTAATTTATATTTAGACAACTGCCTAAATTCTCATTGGATCTGCCTGGTTCCGCTCCTGCTCTGTGTAAGGAGATGACTTAAAATGACAAGTTTAGAGTCTGAGGGATAGCACAATAGATAGGGCTTTTGCCTTGCCACAGAAAACTCAGGTTCTATCCCTAACACCCGCTCTGGTCCCCCATGCCTGCCAGGAGTGATCCCTGAGTACAGAGCCAGGAGTAAGCCCAAAGCACACCAGATATGGACCAAAAGACCAAAAAAAAAAAAAAAAATTGATTAAAATAAAGTGACAGGTCTAAGTATCGTGTGTTTTGGTCCTGGCCTATACTAATGACCCCAATAGCTATGTCCACTTTTACTTAGGTTATTTAACTTCTCAGTTGTTGACTTCCACAAAATGATGACTGATTCTAACTTTTAAAAGTATGATCAGAAACGGTGAGCATTTTGGTGGCTCTACAGGTTGAGTAGTCAGAGAGCAAGACCAAGGTTTCTCCTAAAGCTGTCCTCAGAGCCAGGGGAGACATTCTCCTATTTTTCACAGATTATTTGTGCGCCTGATAACAATACAGCATGACATTATCCACTCTTCGGTGGTGATTGAAGAATAATGCACTAATACATATTAAATTTTCCTGAGGAATTTACTCACAATCTAACATGTACTGGGTGACTTTTATCTTTATTTATTTATTTATTTATTTTGCTTTGACTGCCTCATTGTAATGTTAGAACATTGAAATGCTACTTCTATTAGATCCTTTACCAATTTAAGAGTCTCAGTTTCAGAAATTGACCTGCTTTGAGATTTAGTTGTTCCTCTGGTATTTTCTTTCCTTTTTCAGGGGGGTGGGGCACACCCGGTGACGCTCAGGGGTTACTCCTGGCTCTGCACTCAGAAATCGCTCCTGGCTTGGGGGATCATATGGGATGCCAGGGGATCGAACCGCGGTTTGTCTGAGTTTAGCATGTGCAAGGCAAATGGCCTACCACTTGTGCCACCACTCCGACCCCTATTTGGTATTTTCTTGAGGAAAGGTGTTAACGTAGAAAATTAGTATGTACTTTGTATCAATGCAGGGTCACTTAAAAACTGACCTCTTGCGTTTCTTCGGGGCTAGGGAGTCGGAGTTGTCAGTATCACTGTGGAATGAATGTTCAGGGTCATAGCTGGGAAGGAAGCAGACTCTCTTGATTTGTTTTTGTTTTATTTTGAACTTTGGAAAACTAAAGGTAAAAATATATATTGAGGGGCAGGTGAGGTGGCGCTAGAGGTAGGGTGTCTGCCTTCCAAGCGCTGGCCAAGGAAGGACTATGGTTCGATCCCCCGGCATCCCATATGGTCCCCCAAGCCAGGGGCAATTTCTGAGCACTTAGCTAGGAGTAACCCCTGAGCGTCAAACAGGTGTGGCCGAAAATATATATATATATATATATATATATATATATATATTGATAGGACATTGAAAAATCGAGGCATTCATTCATTTATTTGGCCAATATTTAGGAAGTGCCTGCTTCGGGGCCAGGTATAAAATTCTTTCGATAACATTAGAAAGTAATGGTCTGTTTTTCATCATTTGAGAGGTTGACAGTGCTTGGGATTTCCATCTACCCTGATAGCTCTGTCAAAATGGAAGGAAAAAGGGGAGTTTCTTTTTATCCTGAGTGAATCTTGAGCGGCACTGTGAACTGTCAGACTATTCAGCCGTGAAACTTTGACTGTGGATTATGTATATATACAGGCCCCCTTGGTGAATGGAACTAAACTCTTGTTATGCTGTTTTGTTCAAGATTAGTCATGGAAGAGCAGTTACTGTCTAATTTACTTTCTGCCGAAGCAGCACCCTTTCCTTCTTACAAAAACAAACTCAACGTTGTCTGGCATCAGCATTCATTACCAGGTGGGAGAGAGCAGTGCCCAGTAACAGTCTGTGAGCCTTATCACCACCTTCAGTCTCCTCTACACAGTGCATTGGCCTCTGCTGGCAGTTGCTTTCATTCTTCACAAAAGGCAGCTGATGGAGGCGGAGGCAGAGGACAAAAAGCGGGAGAGTCGAGCAGCGAGCCCAGACTTAAAATATCAAGGAAAAAGGGACTTGTGAGTTCGTCTTCATCTTCAAGAGCAGCTTCCTTTTCCCTGACACAAATGGACCAAAAGTATTTATAAAGTTAAGAGAGAATAGCAAGATCCTCCTTACTTAATCTCTGCCATCTCTAAAGCCCCACATCTGCAGCTCAGACTTTCTACTTGCTCATTCAACTTCCCAAGTGAAGTTGAATATCCTGGCTAACCTCTCCAGGGCCTTCACAGAATCAGAAGCAGGTTCCCTGTGCCCTTCCCTTCTGCTCATTCCTGTCAGCCTCTTTCGCCAAACTCTGCATCTCCACAAGCACACATCCACATCTCAGGTCCTTGTTTATTCATTCAACTCTCCAGGCCCTGTACTCTCGTAACTTGGATTACCACTGCTTCTGCCCTGAACCAAGCAGCCAGTTGCTACACAAAAGCTCTTCTTGTCACACCTCATATACTCAAATCTCCTGTCACTGGGTGAGGAGCAGTAAGGAGAACCCTCAGGTTAATCCCTCAGAAAACTTCCACTGACGTGAGCTACAAATATTCATCCTCAGATCAGAGAAGGTATAATACGAAAGTGTTGTAGAAGTCCTCCAAGGTCAATCCTACCAATACTAACCATCTCTATCCTCTCTGATAATGAGACACCATGATAAAAAGACACCATGATGAAAATGTTTCATGGGCTCATAGAAATAGTGATCCAAGCTATCAGTAAAGCACAGAAAGTGAAAAAGATAAAACTTTAATCAGAAGTAATAGAACTGAAAAGTGATGTCAATGAAATAAAAAAAAAATCAAAGGAACCTCTCAGCAACATAATAATACCAATTGAGGCAAAAAATCAGTGAACTCATAGATGAGATTTAGGAAACTTCAAGAAATAACAACATGGAGGAAAGTCTGAAAAGACATAACACACCAAGATATTTTGGAAGAAACTTAAGGGAAACATGAGAATTGTCAGAGTCTCTGGGGAGTAAGAAGATGAATTTATCAAAGCATTAGTCAAGTAAGTCACAGATAGAATCTCCCAGAGTTCATCGAAAAGAACAAAAATATAGAAGAGAGAGGTGTTAAAAAAATCAATTTCAGCGGCCAGAGAGATGATAGGGCAGGTGGATTGTTTTCCTTGGATATGGCTAATCCAGTTTCTATCACCAGTTTCCTATATGGATCCCTCAAGCACCTGTAATTCCTGAGTATAGTCAGTAGTAACCCCTGAGCAAGGTTGCCCCTGCCCCCAAAATAAATAAAATTTTAAATTATATCACTCACAGTTGTGCCTCAGAAAATCACATACCTGTGACTGGAGAGATAGTGGTAGGGTGTTTTTCATCAGCTGACTCTGGAAGGACCGGTTCGATTCCCAACATCCCATATGGTCCCCCAAGCCTGCCAGGGGTGATTTCTGAGTGCAGAGCCAGGAGTGACCCATGATCACCACTGGGTATGGCCCAAAGACCAATCAATAAAATATAGTTTGAAAAAAAAATGAAAATCACATACCTGGGAATCAACTTAACTGAAGAAGTGAAAGACCTATACAAAGAAAACTGCAAAACATCTCCGGTCTCTGGATTGGGAGAATTAGCATCATCACATGATAATACTTCCCAAAGCGTTATATAGATTTGGTGCATTCCCTGTAAGAATACCCATGACATTTCCAAAGAATTAGATCACACTCCTGAATTTCATATGGATCAATAGAGTCCCCTGAATAGCCAGAGCCATTCTTGGGGAAAAGAAAATGGAAGGCATCACTTTAATGTTTTTCGGGGAGTTTTTAGTTTTTGGGCCACACCTGGTGACGCTCAGGGGTTACTACTGGCTATGCTATCAGAAATCATCCCTGGCTTGAGGGACCATATGGGATGCCGGGGGATTGAACTGCAGTCCATCCTAGGTAAGATGTGTGCAAAGCAAAGGCCCTACTGCTGTGCTATTGCTCTGGCCCGGGCATTACTTTATTTAACTTGAAAGTGTGCCACAAAGCAATAGTAATTAAAACAGCATGATATTGGAATAAAGACAGACCAGTGGAATAGAACTGAAAATCCAGAGACAGACCTGTAGTTATATAGTCAGTTAATCTTTCATAAAGGAGCAAAACCCAGGAAAAAGAACAAGAAAAACCTCTTCAGTGAGTAGTGTTGGGAAAACTAGTCAGCCATTTGCCAAATGAATTTATACCTTTCTAAAGCCTGACACAAAAGTAAGGTCAAAATGGGATAAAACCCCAATATTAGATGGGAATCCATTAGGTACATAGAGGAAAATATTGGCAGATGACATTGACATTCAGTGTCTATGACAATGAAGCTAGAAACATTTTTAAGAATAAGATGCATTGACCAAGCAAGTACATTAAACTAGAAACCTTCTGCATCTCAAAGAAAACCATGACTAGGGGCCAGAACGATAGCACAGCAGGTAGGGCATTTGCCTTGCACGCAGCCGACCTGGCTTCTATCCTCGGCATCCCATATGGTTCCCTGAACCTGCCTGGAGTGATTTCTAAGTGCAGAGCCAGGAGTAACCCCTTAGCATTACCAGACCTAGAGGGTTCTTGAGATGGGATGAGAGTGAGTAGGGACCCTGGAACAACAGTGGAGGGAAAAACATTCTGGAAGAGGGTATGGTGTTGGAATGTATTAAAGAAATTCTACCATTGCCAGTATTGTAAAAATTGTAAATCACAGTAACTTAAAATAAAAGTTTCCTAGAGTTGAAGATTACAGACATCCAGATCAAAGATCTTGGTGAAAATAGACCTAAATGGGGGGCGGGAGGGGGGAATGACACGTTGTACCCAAAGACAGATGGAAATACTGAAAGTAGCAAGATTAAAGAAGGAATTTAAAGGGAAAAAAACTATAAGAATCATGGCGGATCTATCAAATGAGACTATATAGACCAAAAGAAAATAGTAGGGTATAGTTCAAAATAAGCCAATGAAATGAACACCTCACCAAAATTACCCTATCCAGCTAGATTATAATTTAGGTTTGAAGGAATGGTACAAAACTTCATGGACAAGAACAGCTTAGACAGTTTCGCAAAAGTTAAAACCAGTTTCGCAAGAAACATTTAAGACAAAGCAAACTTCTCGATACTTCACTATTAAGTGTGGTATTCACTTGTGCTATGGTCCTTCTCAGATAGATTAGGAAAGGGCTGTTTGGGGCCAGAGCAGTAGTGCAGCAGACAGGTGTTTGCCTTGCATGTAGCCAGCCTGGGTTTGGTCCCTGGCATCCTATATGATCTTCCAAGCACTGCTAGGAGAAATTCCTGAGTTCAGAGCCAGAAGTAATTCTTGAGCACCAGATGTGGTACAAAACCAAAAATTTCTTTAAAAAAATAATGTTTATTTTTCACTTACTAAGGATGTTATGCTTTGTTGGGTTTTGTTTTGGGAGGAGGGTGGGAGAAGCACATCCAGTGGTGATGAAGGCTTACCCCTGGCTCTGTCAATGCCACATGCTCTGAGATCACACCTGGCTGAGTAAGGGACTCCAGGGATCAAACCCAGGTTGGCAACTTGCAAGGCCCCGATGGCTTTATACACTTAAGAGTCATGAATAAATATTTCATTTATTTTCTGTCTAATCAGATATTTCTTATATCTATATAGGTTTTTTTTTCTTTTACTTAGAATGCAGGTACTTAACATTATATTTTCTGTCATAGGACCATATAACCTTTTAAAGCAAAAACACACTTTTATACTCTTATAGACCTATTCAGAATTTTCTTTAAACTTTTTTTTTGGGGGGGGGGTTTGGGCCACACCCGGTGACGCTCAGGGGTTACTCCTGGCTATGCACTTAGAAATCACTCCTGGCTTGGAGGACCATATGGGAGGCCAGGGGATGAAACCATGGTCCGTCCTAGGCTAGCGTGCACAAGGTAGATGCCTTACCGCTAGCGCCACCATTCCGGCCCCATCATTATTTAAACGTTTTAAATTATCTCCAAAAAAATTAAAAGGAAGAAGAATCATTCTTGCTGAATCATACATTTGTAGGATTTACTATTTCGTGTAAAATTGTTAAATTATTAGCATAGAATTACTCATGCTATTATTATTTTTAAATTTACATATCTATAAACTGATCTATCAACTTATCATTGATTTATAATTTTATGGAATTTCAGGAGTTTTATTAATCTATTTGTGTATATATCTCCGCAGTAAACTAAAGATCTCTCATCATAGGAGAGAATCATAGTCCGGGAACAATAGTCAATAAAAGGCATTGAACCTGGAGAGTTAGAGGGTAGTTTGGGGAGTTGAAGGGGTCTTGGGGAATATTGTTGAGGAAAGCAGGCACTCTGGTGGTAGGTGTGGTGTTGGAACAATGTATACATGAAACTATTATTAATATTGTAAATCACAACCCACAATAAAAAAGGCAGGGGGCTAAGCAGATACCTTAGCATAAGCAAATAAGTACATGGTTAGACCACACCCACTTCATCAAGCTCTCAAACCCCGCTCACTATTTGAGTTTTGTGTTTTACTCAACAGCTCTGACAAAATCCACTTCAGCTTCTCTGACTACTCGGCAGTAGAAACTCCGAAGTCATTTCATGCCTTGCTATCTCCTGGGCGGCTCTAGTCAGACAGCCTGCTGAGGTGAACTGGGGGCTGCAGCCCAGCTCTGGCCAGGACAGAGGCTCGTTTCAACTTGATGCATCACCTCTGAAAGGCTCCAATCATCACGCTGGTTTACAGTTCAGACCTCATGGCCCGTGCACCCAGGGACCTCGCTGTTTAAAACTCCGCGTTCAGATTCTTGTCAACTTAAACCAAACTAAGATCTCTGGCTAATTTCCTGCCCTCTACCAAACGACCTACAGAAAGGAGTTCATCTGAATCACGGCCAATTGCAACTGAATTTATTCAGTAACCTCACTAATAAGCATCCCTTCTTTCTCTATCCCCCTCCTCTTTTACCCCATCCACCTCAACTATTTCTAGCAGTGAATGTTCTGGAGCAATTTTTCCAAGTCAACCAGCCCATCCCAGCCAGCCCCATCATATCCCTTTTGCTTCTTTATAGTATCAACTCTGTTTTTTGGCTCTTTATCCTGACCTGGAAAGCAGGAAGGGAGCGCAAGTGGATTCCTCCGAAGCCAGCATTTCTTTACCATGTTTTTGTCCAGAGTGAGGGTGCAAAACATCGTCTTTAAAAGGTGCTCATTTCCTTCTGTGCTTCCTCCGTCCATGACTCCCCGAGCAGTGATGGGAGTCCAAACCTTCTCCCTCGCTCTTCTGTCATGCCCTTCCAACGTGTGTTGCTTTGAGCATTCAGATTGAGTTGCTGGTGCCTTTGTGATTCTTGGCTCCTGTCCCTCTAGAAATAATATTACTGCTCTGAGTCCAGGGCAGGCTGGAATAGCTACTAAGAACAGAATATATAACAATAACGTTCAGCAGACAAAGCCAGAAAATTCCTGCCAGCGGCCACCTTGATATCCCATATATGTCCTAAATGCCTCCTTTTGAGAACTTTAAACAAAGAATTTCCTTCCTTGCCTCATTAGCTATCCTGCCCTCAGGTCTACATCAGGCCTTTATGGTTTAGAGATGCTAACATTTGATCCCTAAAAGCCCTCTAGAACATTTCTTCTCCTTTATTCCCTAGTCATTTTCAGGTTGTTGGCTTTGTGCAAGGTAGCTTGCTGGGCAATCTTGTTATATAAAAAAGGAATTCATCAAGGAACTGAGTAATTAACCATACAAACAACTCGCAGAATATGAGAGAAACTTACCACTTCAGCAGTATTATCTCTGACAAGAGAAGGCTTCTGAGAGAAAAGGGGTGCAGGAACTTAAGAATGAGTCAGTTTGGCAAGAAAGAATATGGATATAGCAGGCAAGATTGCCCATGTTCCAAGAGGAGAGAAGTATGTCAAAGTAAAAGCATCGGACATTTCTTATCAGGAGGTGAAATTGGACAGCTAGGATGAGGCTGGATTTGGGCTGCCAAGGCAGCAGCGAGACTTTATTTTGTAGGTATGAGATCAGTTCAGAGATTGGAAGAAAAGAAGGATAACTTTTCCCACTAGTTTTAGAAAGAGTACTCGTTAGCCAGGACTGAGGTGATCATGAAGTTATTGTAATAACCCAGCGATGCTAGGGTATAAGTAAGAGGATTGTGAGTAACATTGAAGACACTAACCCTAAAGAGACAGAGCCTGGGAAAGACATTAATAATAATTTCACAGAAATATAAATAGCCATTAAATATATGTTAAATTATTTGACTCACTCTGCCCCCTAATCATGGTCCCTCCTAGGCTAGCATGCACACGGCAGATGCCTTACTGCTAGCCTTACCCCCTAAAACCTACATTCTAAAAGAATGTTTCATCACATTTATAAGTATTTGTGTTGGGGCTGAGCACTGCCAGATGTGGCCCTAAAAAAGAAAACTTAAAAAATTGGGCTGGAGAAATAGTGCAGCAGGTAGAGTGCTTGCCTTGCAATCACGGTAACCCAGGTTCAGTCCCTGGCATCCCATCTAGTCCCCCTGGGCCCATCAGGAGTGATTCCTGAGTGCTGAGCCAGGACTAACACCTGAGCACTTCCAGGTGTGGTCCAAAAATAGATAAAAATAAAACCTAAAAAGGAATGAAGTGTTTGTTAAGCAGTTTGTCTCCATGTGTGACTGGAGCATCAATACAAGGACCAGGCATTTGAGAATTGTGAATCTGTGAATACAGGAGAGAGAAGGGAGAAAGGAGTCAGAAGTTAAGATTCGGATACTATGTCTTGATAATGGTTTTATTTAGGTCACACAAGAGCTGTTATACTATTTGTTTTCCATGTGTGAAATGTTCCATACTGGGGGTTCATCCCTAGATGACTGTTATGCTATTAGTTCCTTTCCTCCAGCGTTATCCTAAGTTTATTAAGGTTTGGTTGAAAGTTGTTTTTCCACTAAATTTTAAGGTGCCCAAGAGTTTTGAAGCTTTGCTAGTAATATTTCATAAACTGAGGCAATTAAGGTGCTGAGTTGTGGGACTTAATACTTAAGTTATAGGAAGAGCTTGCAGGACTCGTGGGAACAGATTTGTTTTGTAGTTTTGTGGAAGTTATTTTACTGCAAAAGTGATTTTTACCTTTGTTCTTGTTTGCCTTTAGATGCAAAATTTTCCGTACGTACACACAAAAATTGCCTCTTTATATCTAGGAGGGAATTGTGTAAACTTTCGTGCTGCATGTAATTATGGTGTTTCTAAGAAAGTAAACAAAAAGACAGTGTTGTTTTTCACTCTAGGACTTGTAGTGGTGGAATTAGCCTGCCAGCACTAAAAAGTGGTGAAAAGGAAATGGAAGATCTCGCAGGATTATCAGTCTTACCTCCACTAAAGTTAGGATTTATAGCTTCAACAAGGAAGGGTAAGAGGAAAGGAGAAGGATTTAAGTCATTGCAGCTAGGATGTAATCAGCATTTTTATTAAATCCTAAATATGACATGTTTGTACTTTGGGAGAAATTCTTTTCTGGTGTTAAGTCCAAAGGGGCCATTCTTGGGAAAGATGGAGAGAGGAAGACACAGATGTTGGGTGAAGTGTTAGAGAAGGGCAAGGAGAAAATGGTACAAAAACACACCCTTCCCAGTTTATTCGTAAGGTCCAATGCCTACCAAAACCAAACAAGTTCTTGGGTGGTTGTTTTTTATTGGGGGGGAGTGATGGGAAGGTGTCATGGCCAGCAGTATTCAGGACTTACTTCTGATTCTATGCCTAAGGTTTCACTCCTGGCAGGGCTCAGGGAACCATTTGAGAGAGCCAGGGATCAAGTCAGGATTGGATGTGTGCAAGACAAGCACCTTTTGCCCTGTATTTTTCCCCCTCCTCCCCTCCTTTTTATAAAGTTCGTTGGTCTTGGTTTGGTTTTCTGGAACCACACCAGTAGTACTCAGGGTTCATTTTGGGCTCTGTGTTCAAGGATCGATCTTGTGGGGGTCATAGTGGTTCTAGGAATCAAACCGGGTCAGCTGTCTGTCAGGATGAGCACCCCATCCATTTTATGATTACAACCACTTCTTTTTTTCAAAATGGGATGTTAGGCTAAATAAAAAAAAATTGGGGGGGGGGTGGTTTGGGTCACACCCGGCAGCACTCAGGGGTTACTTCTGGCTCTACACTCAGAAATCACTCTTGGCAGGCTCAGAGGACCATATGGGATGCCCGGATTCGAACCACCAACCTTCTGCATGTGAGGCAAATGCCTTATCTCCATGCTATCTCTCCGACCCCTAAATAAATATTTTAAAGTAATGATGTCCAAATCCATTTCAAGCTTTGGTTTCATCCCTATCCTGGAGAACACTTTGGTCTCCAGTTTGGCTCCATCTCGTTGCCTTTCTTTCCTAAGTGGTTCTCAACATTTTAACAACTCATTCCTCCACTTTTTTCACCTTAGATGAATGACTTCAACTTTGCGTGTCAAAATCAGCGAATGCAAATGCTCTTTTTTGTATTTTTTTCAGATCATTCTAGTTTCACCAGAAAGGTGAATCATTGATTTTTTTTTTTCCTCCAAGATGGGAAACTTGAGCATAAATTGGAGCAACCTCCACTGAAAGCTCTCCCGGCTCAACGGCTCACCCACTCTGTATTTAATAGTGCTTTCAGGGAAAATGCAAACCAGACTCCATCCCCAGCGAGCAGGGAAAGGCCTCCCAGATGGAAAGTCGGGCCAGCTAATGAAGGAATGGTTGGCTTCTTCTGATCCACCTCTTCCCCCAGCAAACCTTTCATTAGATCTTAGGAGAGGCATTGGCTTTATAGCCTGCCTCTGTTCTTTCCGCCTAATCCTCTTTCCATCACTTCTCCTTAAACTTCCTCCTCCTGTGCTAAACCTCTCTTCCCACTTCTTGTTTACACTCTCCTGACATTTGTACGTAATAATCACCTTCCCTCCCCTTCGTTTCCAGTGAGTTCAGGTCTACCATTCCGTTCTTCTAATCCTGCCTCATAAAATGATTCTTTCAGCTGCTTAGTCATGCCTGCCACTTGCCTTTGATCTTATTCCAGTTTGTCCCCATTTTTTTGGGTAATGAGGTGCTTGAAATGAAGCACAGGGCCTAGGTGTGGCCTTACCAAAGCCATGTCATGGAGTAAGAGGGGGATACCTTTAAGGGACAGTCCCCAAGCCTTGCCAGCTCTCGGGGCCTTTGTCACTCCTGAAGGCTCCAGTTGCTTCTTAAGAGTCAGTCCTGTGGCCTGAACTTCTGCCAGCAGCCATTTCACTTCTTCCGTGCCTTAGATCAGACCCAGTTTCTCTCCTGGATATCAGTCCAAGAAACTTTCCACACTCCTTCTTTTCTGCCTGAACTAATAGCAGTGGCACTTTGGACACTTCTCAAGACTTTGCATGGAATACTTTTTTTTTTTTTTTTTTTTTACTGTTTTGAGATATCATTTACACACCATGTAATTGACCTGTTTAAGATACAATTCAACCCAAGTTTCTGAGAATAAATGACTGGATAAAGAAAATATGGTACATCTACACCATGAAATATTACTTGGCATTAGAAAAGATCAAGTCATGCAGTTTGCTATTCCATGGAAGGAAGAGTAAAGTTACTCAGAGGTAGAGAGACTAACACAAAGATCTCTCATATGCAGGATATAAAGAAACATAAAAATGGAATCACAAATGCCCAAAGACAGCACAAAACAAAGAACATGAGAACTGGTATTCAGGACTGGTATTGCTACTTGAGGGGCCTGGGGGATAGGACAGGGATGGGACAAGAATGGTGGTGAAGGGGAGAATCCAACTGGGAGGAGGCAGAGGTGCTGAAAGGCGGTAATGAAACCCTATCGGCAACAGTAGAGTAAACCACAGTGTAAGACATTTTCTAAAGGGGGGGGCAGACTGGTGGGTGGGAGGCAATTTGGGGGAGGATGGGGGAGGGAAGTGGACACTGATAGAGATCAGTGTTGGAATATTGTATGTCTGAAACATCCATAAATAACTTAGTAATCTTACGTTGACTAAAAAATGATAATAAATTCAAGTAGTTACTTCTCAGAATTGTACAGCCATCTCCACAGTACATTTTTAAACATTTTCATCATTGAAAAAGAAACCCATACTTATTGGTAGCTACTCAGAATAACCCCATCCCACCAAGCCCAAGGCAATCACTAAATACAATTTCTGACTCGGTTTGCCGAGTCTGGACATTTTATAAAAATAGAATCATATAATAATATGTGGTCTCTTGCAACTAGCTTATTTCACATAGCATAATACTTTCATAGTTTATGGCCTAACATATATCAGAACGTCATTTCTTTTTATTGGCAAATCAATCAATACTTTGTATATTTAAGCAATCTTTTTCTTTTCTCAAAGTCTTGTAGTAATTATATCTTTTAGAATAGATGCAGCCTTGAAGTATATGTTATCTTTTTATTATTGTAATATCGATAGTGCTCATGGTATAAAACTCGAGAGAAATAGAGTATAATAGAATGTCCTTTCATGCATCCTCATTCTGTTCTCCCATGGGCCTCAGCAGCACTAACACAGGTCCAAGAATGGAACTTCCAGGTCAGTTGACCAAATACCATCAGGAGTAGTCTCAGGCAATGTACATTCTACCCAAAAAGGCTCCTCTCTTTAAAAAGAAAAAGAAAAAAGAGAGAGAAGAGAAGGTAAAAACACACTCTTAATGATTCTGGCTTTCTTTCTCTATATGATATAATTGTCTATTTTTTATATTTGTAGATATAAATAGTTCATCAATAATATTTTATCTATAGGAGTCGTAGAGTTAGTAAAACAGGTAGGGCACTTGCCTTATTCATAGCTGGCTGGTTGTAATTCCCAGCATCCCATGTTTCCATGAACATCACCAGGAGTGATCCCTGAGCACAGAGCCAGGAGTAACCTCTGAGCGTCACCAAGGGTAGCCCCAAGATATTTTATGGTATAAATTATGGGTATAAATTATGTATCTATGCAAATGCTTGTGTGTATAAACACATAAAAATAGATGTAAACATGCTATCCTCTCTTACCTTCTGCTTAACACTGGTATCATTCATAAATGTGTACTTTAAGCTAGAGAGAGCTCACAAAGCAGAGCAATCCAATCCTCAGCCAGGGCTAATCCTGGTAGTCCTGAGCACTTCTGGGCTCCCAGGTGGATTGAGCACCCCAGCAAACCCCACCACCAGGCACTGGCACAGTGGCACCTGTTTTCTAAAGTGAGCTTGTGCTTGTACAGATTGCCTTGGTCAGCACACCTTGGGGTGTAGGGGCCGAGGCTACACCCTTCGTTGCTCAGGGCTTACTTCAAGCTCTGCACTCGCGGATCACACCTGGCAGTGCTCAGAGAACTGCAGTGTGCTGAAGATGAAGCCAGATCACCTTGTGCAAGGCCATCCCTTCACCCCCGCTGACCCCTTATGTACACTTTCATTGGGGGGCAGTGGATTTGAGTCACACCTGGTGGCGCTCAAGGGTTCCTCCTGGCTCTGCGCTTAGAAATCGCTCCTGGCAGGCACAGGGGACCATATGGGATGCAGGGATTCCAACCACCTTCTGTCCTGGATCTGCTGCGTGCAAGGCAAATGCCCTACTGCTGTGCTATCTCTCAGACCCCTTGTGTACACTTCCTTGAAAGATTTTCTTATTGATGTTTCTGTAAGCTAAAGTCTTCAAGTGTTTTGGTTCTAGAATTTGGTTGACAAGACCAAATGGCTGGCCAGTCTCCTCCATTCTCAAATAGTGAAAGAGTTTTCTCTTCCCAGACCTCACCAACATGGAGCAGTAGTGCAGTGGGTAAGGTATATGCCAGGTTCCATCCCTGGCATCCCATTGCCCCTGAGCACCAAAAGTAATCCCTGAATCCAGAACCAGGAGTAACCCCTACATATCGCTGGGTGTGGCCAGAACAACAGCAACAACAACAAAATTCAAAATTAACCAGCTTTGTCACGGAAGGAGAAACCCTTGTTTATATTTCTGTGATTATAAATGAAGTTAAGTTCATTGTGCTTTGAGCTTAGGAGCTTCTGAGAGTTTCTGTTCCTATTCTCGGTCCATTTTTCTATTAAGTGTTTGGTTTTTTAGACTTACTCTCAGATCATATCAATATCTACTGATAACTAACTTTTGTTCTTTGTCTTACTTAGAAATGTTTCCTGACCTATTGTTTATATTTTATTGTTTAGATTTTTAATAATTGTCTGGTCCCACGATGGATGCTGTAATTGTGACCTGGGGATTGGGCGGTGCTCACGCCTCTGTTCACTCGGGTCACGTGCCTGGCCACAGTGCTTGGAATCCCTTCAGTTGAACCGTCAGCCAGAATTGTATCCTTGCATGGCGGTGCTCGCACAGACCTGGCTGCAGTGTGGCAGGAGGGCACTTGAAGTGTGGGCAGTTTCCACCAACAGGGCTGCAGGTGTTAGCTGACACAACAGCTGCAGCACTCTTACCTGTGGCCTCACACACAGCTGCGCAGCCTCCCTGCCCCCACTTATATTTCTATTTATTTATTTACTTATTTATTGTGGCTTGGGGGCCACATCTGGCAGTGCTAAGAGCTTAAACATTCAGTTCATTCCAATCCAAAAAATAAAAGCACTGTTCTTTTCTCCATCCAAGGATTATTAAAAAATGACTCCTAAATTCTCTACTACTACATTCACAGGATACTTTTTATTGAGGTAGAATTGGTATAAAACATACTCGCTTCAGGTGTGGTTCAAAATGATTTGATATTTGTGTGTCTTGTGAAATAATCTTTCCAGAAAACCTAATTAATATACATCACCAGGACCAGAGCGGTGGCACCAGAGATAAGGCATCTGCCTTGCAAGCGCTAGCCTAGAATTGACTGCGGTTCCATCCCCCAGCGTCCCATATGGTCCCCCAAGCCAGGAGCAATTTCTGAGCGCAGAGCCAGGAGGAACCCCTGAGCGTCACTGGGTGTGGCCGAAAACAACAACAACAACAACAACAAAAATCCGTCACCAAACATAGTTACAAATTTTTTCTTTTTCCTTTTTTTTTTTTGTTTTGGTCTTCCTTTTATTTTTAGGGCCATACTTGTTGATCCCAGAGGGGTTCCTCCCAGATCTCTGCATGAGGTTGCTTCTTGCAGTGCTTGGGGTCAACCATGTTAATCATAGGGCCTGAACCCAGTTTTCACACATGCAAATTATATGCTCAGCTATTGAAATTCTCTCACTCTCTCTCCTTTCCTCTCTTCCTCCTTCCTTCCCTCCCTCTCTCTCTTTCTCTTCTCTTTTCTCTCTCTCTCCTCTCTCTTCAGTCCTCCTTTTTGTTTGTTTGTTTGGGGGGGTGGCTCAGAAAACTTCCTAAGGACAACCAGAGCTCTTCCCATTGGTGCTTGGGAAACCAGGTGGGACCAGAGATTGCACTCAGGATCCTGCGCGCACAAGGATTCTGCTTCAGCCTTTGATCTGTCTTTCTGGCTCTCATATTTTCTTCTTTTGACGAGTGTTTAAGATCTGTCGTCCTATCGACTTCTTTTTATTAATGTGGAAACCATACCTGGCAGTGCTGGGTTGGGGACAGAGTTGCCTGAGCTCAAACCTAGGGCCACAGACATGCTAGGCATGTGCTCAACCACTTGAGCCTTATCTCCGGCTCTCTCAACAACAATATGCAGTTCAGTGTTGTTGACTAGTACTGTGCTGTACAAGGTTTACTTAACATGTAACTAAATTTTTGCTCCTTTTAAACACCTTCACTTATTTCCCCTCCCCCTATAACGTTACCTTTTGAAAGCACCAGTCTTTTTATTATGGTGAGGAATTGGTTGATTTTAGATTTGCATATAACTGATATCATATGACATCACTTTTTCTTTGTTTTTATTTTTATTATCATAATGCCCTCAAGTTCTACCAGGTTGTCCTAAGTAACAGTATTGTCTTTCTTGTGTGTTCTTGAGTAACATCCCATTTTTTAGGTAGAGGAGGGAGAAAAAGACCATGTTTTCTTTATCCACCATCCACTGATGAACACTTAGGGTTTGTCTATGTTTGGCTATTACAAATAATACTATCACAAGCATTAGTGTAACAGTCTGTGTGTTTTCAAGTTACTGTTTTCATTTCTTTACAGAATTTCCCAGAAGTAGAATCGCTGTATAACTGTATTCTAGGTTTTATATTTAATAAAAAACACAACTCCCCTTTTTTGTCTATTATGGCAATAACAGATTTGCACGTCAAACAGGTTCCAGTTTTTGCCAGAGATCACACACTTTAGCTGCAGTGCTCACACACATTTGGCTATGATACATGAGAGAGTGGACTGAGTCACACACCAGACACGTGGTATGGTTCTGGTGATCGGATCAGAGACCTCGGGCCTCCAAGGCAGGCACTAACTGGTGAACTATCTCCAAGACCTCTTTATTTTAAACTGTTTGCGGATGGAAATTCATGCAAAATTCAAGGCACTTACCTTGCATGCCGCTGACCCAGCACTTATATGGTCCCCTGAGCACCTCCAAGAGTCATCCCTGAGCACTTATGGGCATAACCAAAAAAACTTTCCCCATGAAAACTTTTTTGAGGCATCACCATACAGATTTTCATAATGGCTCTACCATTTTATTTTTCCACCAGTGATGCACTAAGGGACTTCTTTTCTCCACATCCCCACCAACACTTGGTTATTTCTGTCCCATTTTTTTTGGGGGGGGCATACCCAGCAACGCTCAGCGGGGTTACTCCTGACTCTGTGCTCAGAAATCACTCCTGGCTCAGGGACCATATGGGATGCTGGGGATTGAACCTTTGTCTATCCTGGGTCAGCCACATGCAAGGCAAATACCGTACTGCTGTGCTACCATTCTGGTCCCTATTTCTTCTTTTTTTTTTTTTTTTTTTGTTTTTTGTTTTTGGGGCCACACCTGGTGATACTCAGGAGTTACCCCTGAATGCACTCAGAAATTGCTCCTGTCTTGGGGGACCATATGGGACACTGGGAGATCAAACTAAGCATCCTAGGTTACTGTGTGCAAGGCAAATACCCTACCACTTGTGCCACTGCTCCCCCCACTCCGTCCCTATTTATGTCCTTTGATGAAAGCGTATTTCATCGTGCTTCTGACTTGCAATTTCTGTGCTAATAGGAATGCGAACACCTTTTCATGTGTCTCTTGACCATCTACGTGTCTTCTACGGGAAAAGTTCTATTGTGATCTCCCTGATTGTCAGTCAGGTGGTTTGCAATTTTTGCCATTGAGTTGTCTGAGTTCTTTACATCTTTGAGATTACTAACCCTTCATCAGATATATGACTTGTGAATATTTCTCCCAGAGACTTACTTTTTGTGTGTTTTGGGGCCATGCCCAGCAGCACTCAGGGGTTACTCCTAGCAGACTCAGGGGACTATATGGGAAGCCAGGGATTGAACTCAGGTCAGCCACATGGAAGATAAACTCCCTATCTACTGTGTTATTGCTCCAGTGCCCAAGAGACTGATGTTTTATTTTGCAACAGTGGAGCTTTTTTTTTTTAATGTAGTTGTACTTATTTTTGCTTTCATTACCTTTGCTTTGATGTGTAAAGTGATGGCACAGGTGGTAAGGCATTTGCCTTGCATGCAGTTAACCTAGGACACACCTCGGTTCGATCCCCCCCTCCCCCAGTGTCCCATATGGCCCTCTAAGCCAGGAGTGATTTCTGAGTGCATAGCCAAGAGGAACCCCTGAGCGTCACCGGGTGTGCCCCCCCCAAATAAGAATTACCAAGACTGATATTAGGGGGTTGTCATCTGTTTTTGTCTATAAATGTTATGGTTTACATTCAGATTTTTTTTTTGTTTTTTTTTTTGTTTTTGGGCCACACCCAGTAACGCTCAGGGGTTACTCCTGGCTATGCGCTCAGAAGTTGCTCCTGGCTTGGGGGACCATATGGGACACCGGGGGATCAAACCGCGGTCGGTCCAAGGCTAGCGCAGGCAAGGCAGGCACCTTACCTTTAGCGCCACCGCCCGGCCCCTACATTCAGATTTTTAATCCATTTGATTATTTCTCTTTTGTGTATGGTGGAAGAGAGTGTTCGAGTTTCATCGTTGGCCCATAACTCTATTTATTGGAGATACCTGCCTTGTTCTCACTGTGTAGCACTAGATCCGTTTTTAGTAAATTAGTTGACCACATATGAATAGGTTCATTTCTTGCCTCTCTGACTTGTCACTTACCTGTGTATCTAATTTTTTTTTTTGGTTAGTTTGCAGTAAAGAATTTATTTTAAAAGGGGTGAGCAAAAAGGTAACTCACGCAAAAGAGAATGCAGACCTTCTCCAGAAGATATTCTCATTATATAAATCAAGTAAAAGAAAATAAAGGGAGGGAGAGGGGATATGGGTGATTCCATTTTTTGGTTTTCCTTTTTGTTGTTGGGGGGCACACCTGGTGGTTCTCAGGGCACACACCTACACTGATGCTCAGGGTTACTCCTTGTGGTACTCAGGAGACCATGCAGTGCCAGGAATTGAACCTGGGGCTCCTACTTGATTTGCAGACCCTAAACACTTTGAGCCCTCTTTTCAGTCCCTGTGTATCTGTTTTTATGCCAGTAGCACACTGGTTTGGTTTAGATTTTGCTTTTGGAAAGCAAAACCTGATGATTTGATGTTTTTCAGGGCCCATCTTCCCAGATCAGTGCTAACTAATTTTTGTGGATTTTTTAGAATTTTTCCACATATAGTATTATCTGTAAATGATGACAGTTTTACTTGTTCCTTTCTGATTTGGATGCCTTATATGTGTTTTTCTTGCATAATTATTCTAGCTAAGACTTCCAGTACTGGGGCCAAAGCCATATGTATAGCAGGTAGAGCATTTGCCTTGCATGTAGCCAACCCAGGTTCAATCCTCAACACCCCATATTGTTCCCTAAGCCCCCCCTAGGAGTGATCTTTGAGCACAGAACTATAGTAAACCCTGAGCACTGCTATATGTAGCCCAAAAGAAATAAAAAAAAAAAAAAAGATTTACATTGCTTTGAAACAAAATGACTTAAGTGTGGGTGTTTTGGTCTTGGTCTTGGTCTTAGAAGAACTTTCAACTCCTCACTATGATGTTACCTATATTATTTATGATGTTGAAGTGAAATCCCTCAATATTCACATGGTGAAAGATTTTAATAAAAAAAGAGTGTTGACAAAGACCAAGATCTCCAACCACAGAAGATGGATTAAAATGACACTGAAGGAACGGAACCTCAAGAACCACAAAGACTGACTTCATCATAAGTCCCACCTCAGGATCCGTGCAGATACAGAGACCTCTAGACACAGAGGTCTGAGTGTATCACACAGGACAGGGCAGAAGTCTTCCACACACCACAAAAGCACCACCGGGAAAATAAATGAGCCTGAGCAGAGTCTATAGTTGATCCCATGACAATATACTCCAAGGACAGAGAAACCCCATATTTCTTAGGCCAAGTGAATTCCTCTTTGAATGACCCCAATATTTACTGTGCCAGGGCAGGAGGGAAAAAACAAAAATAAAAAAAGTACAAAACCTCGGTTATTTTTTTATATATATATTATTTTCTTATCTTCATTTTTTATTATTATTATTATTTTTATTTACCTACCTATCTTTGGTAGATTTCTCTGTTTGGGTGTGATTATTGAAATTGTTGTCCCCAGTTATACTTTTTTTTTTTTTCACTTCTTTTCTTTCCTTTCTTTATGTGCTATGCCATGTTTCTTATTTCAAGACCATAGCGGTTTTCGTTTTGATTTGTTTTTGTTTGTTTCTTTTTTGTTTTTGTTTGTCTGTTTTTCTTTGTTTTTTCGCTTGCTTGTTTTTTTGTGGTGCTAATCGATATAGCCGGAATCCTCACTGGATATTTGACACTGCTTTTGGTACGGGGGGAGTGTTTCACCTTCTTTATCTCCTTGATCTCTCAAAGCGTTGATGAGAGCCCCTAGAAGGATTCCGCACATTTGCGGCATATTAGTCTCTTACCCCAGCTTATTTCTTTTCTCTTTTTCAAACAAAACCATGCATCTTGAACTAACTAGTCCTACCTCCAGTTAGAGGGGGAAATAAGGGAGACATCAAGACCAAACAGGTGCAAGACTAATAGGTAGTGGGTCAGATACAGAGGGAACCACATATTCTAGCCGCCCTGAGGGTGAGGGAAGAGGAAATGGGAGGGAGGACAAAAATGGAGGTATAGGTAAAGACAATCTGGTGATGGGAATCCCCCTTGCTTTTATGTAAATATGTACCTAAAATAATATTGTCAACAATATGTAAGCCACGATGATCAAAATAAAAATCATATTAAAAAAAAAAAAGAGTGTTGAATTTAGTCAGATCTTTTTCCTACATCTGTTGGGAAGATCATGTGACTTTTATACTTTGTTAATGCGGGATGTTACATTGATCTGCAGATGTTTTGTAGATGATTTGTAGGACCATCCCTGGAATAAATCTTGCTCATCATGGCACAGTTTCCTTTTAGTGTGTTGTTGAGTTTGACTTGTTCATTTGCAGCTATACTCATTGAGAATTCGAGCCTGTGACATTTTAGCTGGCTAGTGCTTGCCTCACAAAATGTTCCTTCTCTTCTTTGTTGTTGGTTTTTAAAAAACATTTTCAAAAGTCTTGCTATTAATTGTCCTTCGTATATGTGGCAGAATTCACCAGTGCAACTGTTTGGTCCCGGACTTCAGAGACAAGGAGTTTTAGATTACCAACCAAATCAATCGTCTTACTAGTAATCAGTGTATTCTTATTTATTTCCTGTTTCCTCAAGATTCAGTCCTGGCAGGTTAAATGATTCTAGGCATTTATTTACACACACACATACACACGCACGCATACACACACACATACACACGCATACACATACACAACACATACACACGCACGCACACGTGTGTGTGTGCTCCTTAGAGCAGTGCTGAACAACATTCAGTTGTTGGGTTACAGATCTGGGTTCAGGCTTGGCCATGTGCTGGCTGAGCACAGTGCTTAGGACTACCAGGACCACAACCAGTGATGTTTGGGGGGCTCTTGGGATACTGGAGATCCAGCTTGAGGCCTGATGCAAGCAAAGTTTTGACTGCACCCTTTGAGCTATCTTCCTAGCTCTTGACATTGTTTTTTTCCAAATTGTCCAACATGTTGGCATGTAGTTCTACATATCATTTAACCGTTATTCGTTGTAGTCCCCTAAGATTCTTTGTAGAGTATTTGTTTTACTTTATTTCTCTTTTTTTTTACTTTGTTTTGTTTTGGAGCATACCTGGTGATGCTCAGGGGTTTTATTCCTGGCTCTTCTCTTAG
Organism: Suncus etruscus; assembly: GCF_024139225.1. Classification (NCBI taxonomy): domain Eukaryota; kingdom Metazoa; phylum Chordata; class Mammalia; order Eulipotyphla; family Soricidae; genus Suncus; species Suncus etruscus. The sequence continues at coordinate 106,445,908 of NC_064858.1, forward strand.
GAATTACTCCTGGTGGTACTCACGGGATCAAATGAGATGCCCTGGATTGAACCTGGATCTAGTGCATTCAAGACAAGTACCCCTCCTGCTGTACTATCTCTAGCCTGAGTCCCCTTTATCTCTTGATGAATCTAGTAAAGGTTTTAATGATTTTTGTTCATTTTTTCCAAAGGACTTGCTCTTAGTTTCATTGATTTTTATTGCCTTTTCATTCTCTTTCATTTATTTCTTGTGTGCATTGTATTTATTTTTATTGAATAACTTTGGGCATTGTTTGATCTATTCTAAAGTACTCAAGGTATATGTCAGGTTGTTCACTAAGTTTTTTTTTTCTTTTTTTCTTCAATTTATCCATACCCAGAGATACTCAGGACTTACTCCTAGCTCTTTGCTCAGGGATTACTACTGGCAGCTCAGGGAACCAATCATAAATGATGCCAGATTGACTGTGTGCAAGACTAGCTTTACTCTGTCCAACCCCCACTTAAAATCTTTCTTAGCTCCATTTATTTCTGGAAACGTTTCTCTTCTGCTTTTGCTACATCTTGTATGTCTTGGTCTGTTTGCACTTTATTCTTCGGGGTACTTCTAAATTTATCATCTCATTTATTTGACATACTCTATTTTCAGCAGAATGTTATTGTGTAAATTGCTTCTGTTTTCTTGTAATTGATTTTTCATTTTGTACTGTTGAGGATGGAAAAGATGCTTGATAGGATTTTCGTGATAGGCTTTAGCCATCTTATGTTTTTTTATGACTTGTTTTATGAGCCTAACATGTGATCTCTCCTGAGTAAAGTTTCATGTGCACTTGAGAAATATATATCTGAGCCATATTTCTTGGTTTTATTCTGAATAGCAGTATATATAGTGATGTGTAGGAGGGGGGTCCAAGGTGCCTGCCATCCTACACTAGCCCATTTCAGAGATTCATGTTTTGCTTAGTTTTTCTTTTAGGAGTCACACCCAGCAGTACTCGGGACTTATTTCTAGATTTGTGACCAGGCATCACTCCTGGCAGGGCTCAAAAGACCATACGTGATGCCAAGGATCGAACTTGTCAGCTGCATGCAACTCAAGTACCTTGCCCGCCGCATTGTCACTCTGACCCCCTCAGAGATTCATGTTTGTACGGCAAGGTCGGATCTTGAGGTGCATCACAGCTCACTATGTCCTGAATCCGCCTTTCCATGTCCTTTAGTCAACCTTAAGCAGAATAAAAATTACTTAGTCTGTTCCCACCCTTGATATATCTGAAGAAACAGCATGCTAATTCTTCGCTCACAGCATCTGTTCTCAAACCAGGAGAATCAAAATGTGTTTCTTACTTTGTAATCCATTGTTCTCTCTGGTCAGTCTTACTTACTTAATAAAAAGCAATAAATCATAGCAGTCATCTCAATAGCATCCAACGTTTACCAAAGCATTTTCCAGGTGCCAGCCATTGTGGTGCACCTTTTATGAACATTACCTCTCTGGGTCTTAGAAACAGTCTTCTGTATATTATTGGCCAGTTTTACAGTTGAGGAAACTGAGCTTCAGAGAGGTCAAGGTCTGAGCAACTAATCCCTGCCTCCCAGCCAACCGAACCCCAGAGCCATGTTCTTAACTAGACTTGGAACTCAGAGTTTAATTTCCCCGCTTTCTAAAGAACCGCATGTATGTTATAGAACTTTGAGAATGATCCTCCCCTCCTCCTTCTCTCAACGTCCCCCTGCAGTCATGTGTCTGTGTTTCACTTCTTGTCGCCTTGTTCCCTTCTGCCAGCAGAACTCACCTGACTGGTAACAATCACTGCCCTTTCTATAGTTTTCCTTCCCCTTACTCTACCATGTTTTTCTTATCTTTGTAGTTAGCTAATAAGAAGGCAAAGCCAATGATGTCACTCCACAATTTAAAAATTCTTAGCCTTCCTTTTTCGTTGTTTGTTTTGTTTTCAACCAGATTAAATCTGAACTCGTCAGCTTGACATGCACAGTCTGGCCCCCTTCTGTCTCTTTAGCTTTGTTTCCTGCCATTCCCCACCAGTGCCCTCACCTTATGCTGGAACCATATTGAATATTCATTCTTGTCTAAATCTGTGCCAAGCCCTTTCTTTGTTCTACACATCTGCATTTATTTCATCTGCTTAAAAGTCTTTTTCCTGGCTGGAGCACTAGCGCAGAGTGGGGCTTTTGCCTTGCACGTGGCTGATCCAGGACAGACCTCAGTTCGATCCCAGGAGTCCCATATGGTCCCCCAAGCCAGGAGCGATATCTGAGCACATAACCAGGAGTAACCCCTGAGAGTCAGTGGCTGTGTCCCCCCCCCCCCAAATCAAAAAGTCTCTTTTTTCTTTGATCTGCCAGACAAACTCTCATTCACCTCTCAAGATGCAGGTCACAGGCTGCCTTTGCTGATGTCTTTGCAGGACTCCTCCAGAATAAAACATTCTTAGGTCTTTTTCCAAAGCTCGTATCCGTGCCTCAGTTATGGTCCTTTATGCTTAGTTGTAATGATCTGTTAACATGTTTGTCTCTTCCAGCAACCAAAATAGGTTTTCAAGACAAGGACCAACTCCATGTATCTTTCAGCACCTAACATAGATTAGACTCAGTAAATATTGGTTTAATATTTGAAGGAAAATTGAAATGGGTGTTTTAAACAATACAAAGTTAGATTTGCACTAAATATTCTCTCAACAAAAAGGCAAGATACTATTTCTCAGAAAAATTTCTTTAGCAAACTGGCAGACCTAAAGTAGGGTGATCTAATGTACTGAATAGAGGCAGCACTTAACAAATGGATGTTATTTAGATAATTATATTTATTTAAATAATTGGTTTTAACAATATTTAAATAATTAAATAAATAATTTAATTAAAATTATTCAAATAAACTTTTTTTTTTTTTTTTGGTTTTTGGGCCACACCCGGCAGTGCTCAGGGGTTACTCCTGGCTGTCTGCTCAGAAATAGCTCCTGGCAGGCACGGGGGACCATATGGGACACCGGGATTCGAACCAACCACCTTAGGTCCTGGATCGGCTGCTTGCAAGGCAAACGCCGCTGTGCTATCTCTCCGGGCCCTCAAATAAACATTTTTAGACAAAATTTTGTTGCGTTTCAGTCATACAATATTCCAACATCCAGCCACCAGTGTCCCCATTCCCACCCCTCATCTGGCCAGAATGGCAAGTACTTTCCCTCTCTCCCTCCTCTCCTTCTCTCTCTCCCTCTGTCTTCTTCTCTCTTACCCTCTCTCTCTCCTCCCTTTTCTCTCCCTCCCTCCCCCTCCCTTTTTCTTTTTAGACATCTCTTCCTGTCTTTCTTCCTCTCTGTCTCTCTCCCTCCTTTTTTTTTTTTTTTTTAGGTATTTTAACACTTTCCATTGTTTCAGCACCCAGTTCCTGTCCAGCATGAGCACTTCCAATTGTCATTGTCATAGTGATGCCTTTCCTACTGTTGACTGGTCCTTCTGGCCCTTGTTTCTATTGTCTTTGGGTATTAGTCTCAGTCATAGAATGATTGCTGTCATTTGTGGGATATTAAAAAAAGAACATAGTAAATAAATTTTTTTCTTAAGGGAGGGAGGAAGGGAGGGACCATTGTGCCAAAGGAGCCCATCTGCAATTATTCTTGTTCCTCTTTCTTCCTGTGTGTGTGGCAGTGGGGGGTAGATTCCACTTGGAATGTGATGATGGGTTTGGAGTCTCTGACCACAAATTTCCCTCCTTGACCCTGAACTAGTCACTCATATCTGTAGGTCACACTTAATAAAAATACTTGATATATATTTAATTCTTCAGTGTTCTGGTGGTTCATTTTGACACGGGGGTTCTTCAAGTATAGAGTGCCTCTTTTTGTCATTTTTTCCTCCAACTTTATTGAAATATATTCAATCAAATTGTGACATCTTGAAAGTATTTTGTGCATTGTGAGTGGATTCCTACATTTGAGTTAACAGATTCATTATTTCAGAGGTTTCTGGGCAGGGGCCACACTCAGGTAGGAAGAGAATATGGGAGAACCAGGATCAAACCTTAGACTCCCTCAGTCAAGCCTTCAAGCTGTCTCCCTAGTGCAGATTGATTTATTTGTTTGGGTGTGTTTTATTTTATTTTATTTGTGTGTCTCTGTGCCAGTTTTATACGCTATAATGTCTACAAAAATCTATATCATTTTGCCAGCTTCTCTCCTAAGCCCTCTACTCACATCCTCTGTGACCTTGGTTTTCTGTTCTTAAAATAACTGAAGTCATTGAACTTCTCTGAGTTTCTTGTTGGTTTTATTTGGGGGCCACACCCCTCTGTGCTCAGAACTTACTTCTGACTCTGTGTTCAGAGAAGCACAGATTCCCCTGGCCAGTGCCAGGTTCATATGTGGTACCAGGGATGCAACTGGGGTTGGCTGGGAGCAAGGCAAGTACCCTAACCACCACCACCACCCCATACTGTCTCCCTGGCCCCTCTTGAAATTCTATCCCGCCAGAGTCCATGTGGAAGTGGGATTGTGCCCTATCCCATCCTGCTCTGTTTGACCCTGTGGGATGCCCTCGGAGTCTATTGAAGTCACACACATGTCTTTTCTTTGTCGGCGAATAGTCATTCTTAGCTCGGTCACAGTTGGAGTCACTGTTTGGACCTGAAACCGTCTTTCCTTTTCCTTTCAGCTTCGGCTGGAGCTGGAGAAAGGTGAGCGGGACAATGCTGAGCTGCAGGAGTTTGCCAATGCCATTCTCCAGCAAATAGCCGACCACTGCCCTGACATCCTGGAGCAAGTGGTCAACGCGTTGGAAGAGTCCTCCTGACCCCACTCGCTGGGGAGCGGCCAGCCCAGCGGCTCGACCTCATGGACCCAAGAGCCAGGGAAGGAGACTGCAAGGAAGAGGCACCCCGAAACTTCTCGGCACCAAACACTACAAGCTCGAGCCTATCTCGCTTCATACCCTGAGTGTGAGTCTGACACTCTTTCCGCCCTGTCATCTTAGCCTGCCGCCCTACTTTGGCTGTCGCCGATGCACTAATATTCTTGAGGTCCAGGATGGGTCAGTGGCCAGGTCTCCAGGAGGAACTGCTGTGCAGTCGTCCACAGTGTAGACTGTGGAAGCTGATGGCTCTGCCAGACGGCAGGGGGTAGAGCCCCCTGACCCTTTCTCTGTCCTTGCCATGAAGACTCAGTGTGGTCTCTGCCTGGAGCTCTCCCGAGAGAACCTCGCTCAGTGGGCCAGAGAGCTGTATGTTTTTGTACCACCCCAGGTGCTTTCTCCCAAACGAGTCAAATCAGTCTCCAAAAGAGAGTGGGAAAGAGAGAGAACAGCAACTTATGGCCTCTTTTGTTTACTTCTCATATGTAGAATTTTATGCGCGAGAGCTGCAAGCAGGTTGGCATGGTGAACAGTAACACCAGTACCCCCGGAAGTCTTTGCCAGCCCTCAGTGGACACACTCACTCATCCAGTTAGCAAGAGGAGGGTGGCTGGTTTCTCTCCTCCAACCCTGTGGCTGAAGACATCGGACCTTAACTCTCTTTGAGGATGTCAGGTCGCCTCTCCCCAGCCGAACAAGAGAGGAGAGGGGTCGCTTAAGACACCTGCAGCTCTGCTTCTGGAGAGGATCATTCTGGGCATCAGGCTGCTTTCTCCTAAACATCTCCCTCAGCTGCGTTCTAGGCCTCGGGGCCCCAAAAGAATGTTCCCACCTTCCCATCACCTAAACTCCAAGCACTAGCAGTTCGGTGGCCCCAAACACCCCCTCCCCCTAGGGTTGACTCCTGGCTTGCGCTGCTGGAACCACACCTTGTGCATTGCCTGGAACCTCTTTCTGGCACGAAGAATGTTTCTCATCCCACACACATTCCTTCCTTCATTCTTTCAGTCAAACAATATTTATCAAATGCATATTGAGAAGGAGAGTCACAGTTAGGCGCCCGCCATTGAAAAAAGCTCTTGGGTGCAGATGAACTGCAGGGGATTCGATGAGACATCGCTCTGAAATAAAGCATTAAAAGGCCTCCCCTCCCTCCCCCCACACACACTCTTTCACAAATCAGTGTTTCTCATTCAGTGGGAATTGATGGGTTTGGGGGACAAAGGCGTGAGTCATTGGCTCACCAACAAGATCCCTTCAGTGATGCAGGGTTTGTGATCCTCGCTCTTTCTCTGAGGGCGTATTGTATAAAGGCGTGCAACAGTGGATGGTGGGGTGTTTGGCTTTTTCTTTTTTTAACATTTTTGTGGGCACCTTGTGGAATGTGTCTAGCTCCATGCTTGCTGGTCAGAAAGCTGATCCCAAAATTGCAACCCCCTAGAAGCGCCCCCCCCCCCAAGTACAGACAGGGATAGCCATAAATAATCAGGCTCCATGAAATAAACTGCTTAACTGAAATCTAGCCCTTGGACCACCTCTGCGGCCAGACCCCCACCAGACCCCGTGCCTTCCGATAAGAGGTGCCAGGCTCAGTGTTGCTGTTGTTCCTGTTTTCTCAGCCCCTTCCCAGCTACTCCCCAAAAGAATCCACTGCCGCCTGTCAAGTTGCCAGAGCCCCCTGCCTGGTGTCTTCCACTGGCAGCTCTTGACTGTCCATTAACTTATATGGTCATATCTCCAGCAGCTGAGATTCCCACTGTCAGGCACTCTACCCAGAGGAGCTGTGGAGTGTTCCTTATCAAGGCTTAAACAGGCTCTGCTCAGAAATGTCTTACCTAGATTTCTTCCTGATAGCAAGGCTAGGCCAGGGTGTCTGCAGGGCTTAGATAGTAAGAGGTAGCTGTCTGCAGTCAGTTTCTTCACTTTCATTTCTTTCTTGCTCTGACCATCAGTCATGTAAAAAAAAAAAAAACCAAAATTTTAGGACTGCGGGGCTGCAGATGTCACTTTAGCTACCCTGCGGCAGAGAGCTGAGCTGTGATCTCAGTCTTCACAGGGCAGCAGCAGAGCAGAGAGAACAAGGGAAATGTCAGGCTCAGAGAAGTGACCTGGCCTGGCTTCTGGCTTGCTCTTCTCTAGCTGCTTGACCAGGGGCTCCTGTACCCCACGGGATTTAGTCCCTGCCCTCCCTAGAACATGACTCACCACATCTCCTTCCTCCCCCTTTTACCTCCCCCATTCCCCCCTCAACCTTGATCCAAGTTTCCAGGACAGGTGTTCTGGAGATGCCAATTTCTGAGGCAGACAGCATCTGTCTGGTCTCCGTGAACCATGGCAGAGGCTGAGCTTCCATAACACTTCCGGGTGGGTGGTCCTCCTTACGTTGCAAATGTTGCTGGGAGAAATTTGGTCCAGCAAGAAAGAAGAAACCTGGCTAAACTTTGGTTGTAAGTGTGCCCTGCCTACTATGTTGCAGAGCAAAGTGAGTGCAGTCTGGCATCTAGAGCAGGGGTCCTCAAACTACGGCCCACGGGCAACATGCAGCTTGCCAAGGACATTTATCCAGCCTACCAGGTGTTTTTGCCGCTGCTGCCTGTCCTGCTTAGCAGCCAACTAGTCCTGGCCCGCACCACCGTGCATGTGTAGAATGTGCATTGCACTCTCCAACTCCCCTCCTTCTTTCTGTCTCCTTCCAATGCTGACTTAGAACAGCATTGTCCTGAGTGATTTTCCACCGTTACACCTGCAGACTGGCACTAGTCTGCTGACCAGCAGTTGAAAGCCACCAGTTCTGATCATCCTTGGAGCTAAATATCACTGTCTGTATATTCTATCACTTAAGGAAATGTCATTCCATAACACTTCTCTGTCTTCATGGTTTCACAAAGTCACTCAACGATTCCTGGAGGTGTAGCCTGGAAAACTCACTAAAGGCTGCCTTGTCATGGTCCCTGAATTCCTCCGTGTCATTGGAAATTCTAGTTGACCTTAGCACCTACAAAAATTGATACTCCAAACTAAGGTCTTCAAAATAGAAGACCCTAAAAAGAAGAGTACTTGGAACCCCACTTACAAGAAGCTCATGGTTAAAAAATAGTAACAGCATACGGCTTTCTCATCTTCTTGTACACCTCTATCCCAGGAACTCGGTGGTTCTTGATGAAGTATCTGAGTTGAGATTTGCAAGGTCTTGAATGATAGAATATGGATGGAAACCCCCAATTCTATCGCAGCCCAAACTTTGACCACTTGTACTCACAGTGTCAAGAGATCTAAGTCTTCTCTCTCTCACTCTCTCCCTCCCTCGCCTAGACCTGGGCCTTAGAAATACTAGCAAAGCAGACCAAATCCCAGGCCACCTTCAGCGTCCAGGGTGGCCGTGAGAGCCAGCGAGGGCATCAAAGCAGCACTCACTACTCGCCCACTACTCTGAACTTGAATCAGGGACTTTCTGAGAAGCCTTCAGGAGTATTAGTTCACTGCTGAACTAGCTGCTCCTCAGCTGAGTCAGGATTAGCATTTGGATTTGCCCTCCAGTCCTGCCAATCCCCACACCCATCCTGTCCTGCTCTCTGGCCTCATTACTCCACCTGGGATCCACTGGCTCCCCTCAGGCTCTTTGAGGAAAGAGCAAACAGGAATGTGTGACCGCATCCCAAGCCAGCCTCACAGCGCGATACTTAAGTGACACTGGGCTCCCCGGATGAGCACTATCTGCCGCCAGCCTCGGTCCCCAGCTGCAAGAGTTCAGGACGTGGCAGCAGAGCCAAGATGAGAAGAGAACGTGTCACCTGCTGTCCCTTGCAGAGCCTGCCAAGCCAACCCATCCATCACTGCCAGTTCCTGGGCTTCTCAGGACAGTGACTCAAACCACTGAACGAACTGCTTGAAGGATTCGGAATCCCCCACCCCACCCCCTCAGGGTGAACTAAGGGCACATTGGGCAAGAAAAACAACGCGTTCCAGGGAGTTCCTTCTGAACAAAATGGCTGTCTTCGATGACTCTTTTTAAAGCAAAACTGTTTCCAAACTTTTTAGTGTCAAAACCGTAACCAAGTGTCTCCTGATTTTTTTCCTTTTTTCCAACGTGTTTGGCGAGTGCTGTGACCCTATCGTAGGTATTTCTCCTCCTGAATCTTTGGGGGGAGAGGTGGTTTGGGGGACTGATTTACAGGGGAGCAAATCGCAGCCCCACCCTCTTTTCATGTCTCTGCTTGTCAATATTGTCCGTGTGGTCCAGAGAATCGGGCAGTTACCTTGTGTCCATTGTCGAGATTATTCAGATATTAAAATGTAGTTGTAGAGCTGAAAAAAAAAAAAGCTGTGTTTAAAAAAAAGTATACAAATCCCAATCCCATGTTAATAAAGGAATTCAAGCTATGGGGCAGCCCCCTCACCTCCTGAGCTGGCCAGCCCCTGAGGGACGGCGGCCACGTTGCAGGTAGGTGACCGGCAGGTGCAAGGCTTCTGCTGCGCTCTGAAGGAAGTGGGTCTGAGCCTCAGAGTCCCTTGTGCCAGTTTCCTCACACCTCCTCAGGACCTCTGAGTGGAGATTTCTAGTCTGTGGCCGCCATGCCCGCACCCACATCGGTTCCAACTCAGTGTGCCTAGCACCGTGTGGTAACCTGGCTGGGCTCGGAAGCCACACACTCAGCTAGCCGCAGCCCTCTTCGGGCCACAGAACCTCTTTCCTGCCCACTTGGTGCTATCTCATCCAGTGACCCATCCAATAGGGCCGAGCACCGGCCAGCCTGGAGTCTACCGTTCAGGCCAATGAATTGTCCTCAGATCTCAGTTCCTTCCGGCCTCAAACCCTCGATTCTGGCCGGAGAAGCTTTGGAGAGCCAGATCTCTCTTTCTCGGCCCCAGAGAAGGCGCCGGGCCAGAGCCAACCCTCTGTGCCCAGCCCTGCTTTGCACACCACACCAGTATTGCATTCATCCTCTGAGGCAGCGCGACCCACGAGGGCAGCACACCACCGTTCTGGCCGCCTTGCCCCGTGCCAGGCTAGCCCAGGAACCTGCCAGGCACACCAGGGGGTCAGAGAGGGAAGCACGGGGGTCTTCCTGGGGCTTGCTCCCCTCTGCCTCAGAGGGAAGTGCTGCACTTTCCGAGGTGCTGAGGAGCACCGGGAACTGACCCCTTTAGCTTGAGTTCCTTTGGGTGACAGTAGCGGCTGCCACGGTGGTGTCTGTGATGCAAGATGCACCGCTCACTGCCTTCCTTCCACTGTGTGCATTTGTGCGTGCGCGTGTGTGTGAGTGCGTGCGTGCAATGGCTGGAGTCGTGTTCCTGACTGGATAATGACATCACAAAGAAATTGTGTTATGGTCAATTTTTGCCTTGATAATTATTGTAAACACTTTGTTCATTTTTTTTTCTTTTTTATTCACAAACTAAATCCATCGGGAAATTATAAAAGTTATTTAAAAAGCGTGTGCTGCATCTTTCTTTGAACCTCATTACACCCGAGGGGAATATGTCCTCACGACGGTATGAAAGCAGTGAGTTGAGAGGGGACCCAAAAGGCCAACTTCCACGATCGTTGACCCCTGAAGCAGGGGTACCCCAGGCCAGTAGGACCAAAGCAATGGATAGGCCTGGTGGGTAACTTGAGTGAGAAGAGTTCACTCTTCGGGGGTCCCACCCGAACTGCGTGGCAGCCCCTCCAATTGCTTTTCACAGTCAGTTTCCACTTCCCTCTTGCCATTCTTTTCTGCTAGGTCCCAAACCAGACCCATCTCTTCTGTAGATCTGGTTGTGCTCTGAATCTTCTAAGTAGCCCTGGGATAGGGGAGCTGCTCCCACATGGTGGAAGTAAAAGGCTCAGGGGAGACATAACTCAAGACCGTCTTTTAGAACTGGGGTTCACGCTGTGCTAGGTGCCTCTCCTGCTAGGATGCAGGTTCCACGACAAAGGGCAAAAACCCAGAGCAGAATCCAAGAACCTGCGCCACAGAAGTGTCCTGGCTCTATTTGTCTTGGGCCTTGTGCACTATGCGAAATGATTCTGGGACTTTATTGTGCCAGAGGGAGTTCTCTGCTGCTTTCTGAGCTCCGTGCCAGCAGGAGCCAGCCTGCTCACCCACTTCTCTCCCACAAGAGGGGCAGCTCTGTGCCAGAGCCCGCGGCCCTCCTGGTCAGCCTCAGCCCTGCCTCGCTCTCCAGCCTGCGCAGCTGCTGAGGGGTCGAGCCAGGTGCAGAGGCACCTGGGAGAAGGCGCAGCAGCAGCACTGGAACACCTCCACCCCGCCCCACCCCACCGCCATCCCCTGTGGGCTCGTCGTTTCCTCATGAATCAGGAGCAGTTTCACCAGCAGGACGTGTCCTACCAGGCACACGACAAGATTGCAACCCACAGGCAGGTGCGTCCACAGAAAACTGCACAGATCCCTGGGGGCTGCCACTTCTAGAGGTTTCCGTTCATCTCTTCTATTTACTCTTGCGTCCTCCAGTACTCAGTTGCAGACAAGTGGACAAAGAGATCAAGAAAAATCTAGGAGGGCCAGACGCTGGTACACACTTGCCTTTTACACAACTGACCCCCTACGGCCTGCCAGGAGTGATCCCTGAGCACTGCCAAATGTAGTAGACAGGGTGCTTGCCTGCAACTGACCCAGGTTCCATCCCAACACCTCATGTTGTCCCATGGCTGCCTGACTGCAGGGCCAGGACTAAATCTTAGTACAACTGTGTGGCCCCAAAATCAAAAAATAAACTCTTGGATCATTAGGGGAAAAAACTTAAAGAAAAGAAAAGCCACCCTATGAAAGAATTCACAACCAAGAATTTTTTTTTTATTTTATTATCTTTATTTAAGCACCATGATTACAAACATATTTGTAGTTGGGGTTCAGTTATAAAAAAGAACATCCCCTTCACCAGTGCAGCCTTCCCACCACCAATGCCACCCATCTTCCTCCTCCCCACCCCCAGCCTATATTCTTTTTTTTTTTCCATAATTTTTTTTATTTAAACACCTTGATTACATACATGATTGTGTTTGGGTTTCAGTCATAAAAGGAACACCACCCATCACCAGTGCAACATTCCCATCACCCAAGTCCCAAATCTCCCTCCTCCCCACCCAACCCCCGCCTGAACCCTAAACAGGCTCTACATTTCCCTCATACCTTCTCAATATTAGGACAGTTCAAAATGTAGTTATTTCTCTAACTAAACTCATCACTCTTTGTGGTGAGCTTCCTGAGGTGAGCTGGAACTTCCAGCTCTTTTCTCTTTTCTGTCTGAAAATTATTATTACAAGGGTGTCTTTCATTTTTCTTAAAACCCATAGATGAGTGAGACCATTCTGCGTTTTTCTCTCTCTCTCTGACTTATTTCACTCAGCATAATAGATTCCATGTACATCCATGTATAGGAAAATTTCATGACTTCATCTCTCCTGACAGCTGCATAATATTCCATTGTGTAGATGTACCACAGTTTCTTTAGCCATTCGTCTGTTGAAGGGCATCTTGGTTGTTTCCAGAGTCTTGCTATGGTAAATAGTGCTGCAATGAATATAGGTGTAAGGAAGGGGTTTTTGTATTGTATTTTTGTGTTCCTAGGGTATATTCCTAGGAGTGGTATAGCAGGATCGTATGGGAGCTCGATTTCCAGTTTTTGGAGGAATCTCCATATCGCTTTCCATAAAGGTTGAACTAGACAGCATTCCCACCAGCAGTGGATAAGAGTTCCTTTCTCTCCACATCCCCGCCAACACTGTTTATTCTCATTCTTTGTGATGTGTGCCATTCTCTGGGGTGTGAGGTGGTATCTCATCGTTGTTTTGATTTGCATCTCCCTGATGATTAGTGATGTGGAACATTTTTTCATGTGTCTTTTGGCCATGTGTATTTCTTCTTTGTCAAAGTGTCTGTTCATTTCTTCTCCCCATTTTTTGATGGGGTTAGATGTTTTTTTCTTGTAAAATTCTGTCAGTGCCTTGTATATTTTGGAGATTAGCCCCTTATCTGATGGGTATTGGGTGAATAGTTTCTCCCACTCAGTGGGTGGCTCTTGTATCCTGGGCACTATTTCCTTTGAGGTGCAGAAGCTTCTCAGCTTAATATATTCCCATCTGTTAATCTCTGCTTTCACTTGCTTGGAGAGTGCAGTTTCCTCCTTGAAGATGCCTGTAATGTCCTGGAGTGTTTTGCCTATGTGCTGTTCTATATATCTTACGGTTTTGGGGCTGATATCGAGGTCTTTAATCCATTTGGATTTTACCTTTGTACATGATGTTAGCTGGGGGTCTAAGTTTAATTTTTTGCAAGTGGCTATCCAATTGTGCCAACACCACTTGTTGAAGAGGCTTTCCCTGCTCCATTTAGGATTTCCTGCTCCTTTATCAAAAATTAGATGGTTGTATCTCTGGGGAACATTTTCTGAGTATTCAAGCCTATTCCACTGATCTGAGGACCTATCCTTATTCCAATACCATGCTGTTTTGATAACTGTTGCTTTGTAGTACAGTTTAAAGTTGGGAAAAGTAATTCCTCCCATATTCTTTTTCCCAATGATTGCTTTAGCTATTCGAGGGTGTTTATTGTTCCAAATGAATTTCAAAAGTGTCTGATCCACTTCTTTGAAGAATGTCATGGGTATCTTTAGAGGGATGGCATTAAATCTGTATAATGCCTTGGGGAGTATTGACATTTTGATGATGTTAATCCTGCCAATCCATGAGCAGGGTATGCGTTTCCATTTCCGTGTGTCCTCTCTTATTTCTTGGAGCAGAGTTTTATAGTTTTCTTTGTATAGGTCCTTCACATATTTAGTCAAGTTGATTCCAAGATATTTGAGTTTGTGTGGCACTATTGTGAATGGGGTTGTTTTCTTAATGTCCATTTCATCCTTATTACTATTGGTATATAGAAAGGCCATTGATTTTTGTGTGTTAATTTTGTAGCCTGCCACCTTGCTATATGAGTCTATTGTTTCTAGAAGCTTTTTGATAGAGTCTTTAGGGTTTTCTAAGTAGAGTATCATGTCATCTGCAAACAGTGAGAGCTTGACTTCTTCCTTTCCTATCTGGATTCCCTTGATATCCTTTTCTTGCCTAATCGCTATAGCAAGTACTTCCAGTGCTATGTTGAATAGGAGTGGTGAGAGAGGACAGCCTTGTCTTGTGCCAGAATTTAGAGGGAAGGCTTTCAGTTTTTCTCCATTGAGGATAATATTTGCCACTGGCTTGTGGTAGATGGCCTTCACTATATTGAGAAAGGTTCCCTCCATTCCCATCTTGCTGAGAGTTTTGATCAAGAATGGGTGTTGGACCTTATCAAATGCTTTCTCTGCATCTATTGATATGATCATGTGGTTTTTATTTTTCTTGTTATTGATGTTGTGTATTATGTTGATAGATTTATGGATGTTAAACCAGCCTTGCATTCCTGGGATGAAACCTACTTGATCGTAGTGGATGATCTTCTTAACGAGGCATTGAATTCTATTTGCCAGGATTTTGTTGAGGATCTTTGCATCTGCATTCATCAGTGATATTGGTCTGTAATTTTCTTTTTTGGTAGCGTCTCTGTCTGGTTTAGGTATCAAGGTGATGTTGGCTTCATAAAAGCTATTTGGAAGTGTTTCTGTTTGTTCAATTTCATGAAAGAGTCTTGCCAAGATTGGCAGTAGTTCCTCTTGGAAAGTTTGATAGAATTCATTAGTGAATCCATCTGGACCTGGGCTTTTGTTTTTCGGCAGACATTTGATTACTGTTTTAATTTCATCAATGGTGATGGGGGTGTTTAGATATGCTACATCCTCTTCCTTCAACCGTGGAAGATTATAAGAGTCCAAGAATTTATCCATTTCTTCCAGGTTCTCATTTTTAGTGGCGTAGAGTTTTTCAAAGTAGTTTCTGATTACCCTTTGAATCTCTGTCATATCAGTAGTGATCTCTCCTTTTTCATTCCTGATACGAGTTATCAAGTTTCTCTCTCTCTCTTTCTTTGTTAGGTTTGCCAGTGGTCTATCAATCTTGTTTATTTTTTCAAAGAACCAACTTCTGCTTTCGTTGATCTTTCGGATTGTTTTTTGAGTTTCCACTTCGTTGATTTCTGCTCTCAGCTTTGTTATTTCCTTCTGTCTTCCTATTCTTGGGTCCTTTTGTTGAGCATTTTCTAGTTCTATTAGCTGTGTCATTAAGCTACTCAGGTAAGCTCCTTCTTCCTTCCTGATGTGTGCTTGCAAAGCTATAAATTTTCCTCTCAGTACTGCTTTTGCTGTGTCCCATAAGTTCTGAGAGTTTGTGTCTTGATTGTCATTTGTTTCCAGGAACCTTTTTATTTCCTCCTTGATTTCATCTCGGACCCACTGGTTATTGAGCATGAGGCTGTTTAACTTCCAGGTGTTAAAGTGTTTCTTCTGAGTCCCTTTGGAGTTCACAAATAATTTCAGAGCCTTGTGGTCAGCGAAGGTAGTCTGCAAAATTTCTATCCTCTTGATCTTATGGAGGTATGTTTTATGTGCCAGCATGTAGTCTATCCTGGAGAATGTCCCATGTACATTGGAGAAGAATGTGTATCCAGGTTTCTGGGGATGGAGTGTCCTATATATATCCACTAGGCCTCTTTCTTCCATTTCTCTCCTCAGGTCTAGTATATTCTTGTTGGGTTTCAGTCTGGTTGACCTGTCCAGTGTTGACAAAGCCGTGTTAAGGTCCCCCACAATTATTGTGTTGTTGTTGATATTATTTTTCAGATTTGTCAACAGTTGTATTAAATATTTTGCTGGCCCCTCATTTGGTGCATATATGTTTAGGAGAGTGAATTCTTCCTGCTCTACGTACCCCTTGATTAATATAAAATGTCCGTCTTTGTCCCTTACAACCTTCCTGAGTATAAAGTTTGCATTATCTGATATTAGTATGGCCACTCCAGCTTTTTTATGGGTGTTGTTTGCTTGGATAATTTTTCTCCAGCCTTTTATTTTGAGTCTATGTTTGTTCTGACTATTCAGGTGCGTTTCTTGTAGGCAGCAGAAGGTTGGATTGAGTCTTTTGATCCATTTAGCCACTCTGTGTCTCTTAACTGGTGCATTTAGTCCATTGACGTTGAGAGAAAGAATTGTCCTGGGATTTAACGCCATCTTTATTTCAAAATTTGGTGTGTCTTTTGGGTAGTCTTGTCTTAGATTAGGTCTTTCAGTTTTTCTCTTAAGACTGGTTTTGTGTCTGTGAAGTTTCTGAGCTGTTTTTTGTCTGTGAAACCATGTATTCTTCCATCAAACCGGAAAGTGAGTTTTGCTGGGTGTAGTATTCTGGGTGAAGCATTCATTTCATTCAGTCTTGTCACAATATCCCACCACTGCTTTCTGGCATTGAGTGTTTCTGGTGACAGGTCTGCTGTAAATCTCAGGGAAGCTTGCTTGAACGTGATTTCCCCTTTTGATCTTGCTGTTTTCAGAATTCTGTCTCTATCTGTGGGATTTGTCATTGTGACTAGGATGTGTCTTGGGGTGGTTTTTCTGGGGTCTCTTTTGGTTGGTACTCTTCGGGCATGCAGGATTTGATCACATATATTCTTTAGCTCTGGAAGTTTCTCTTTAATGATGTTCTTGACCATTGATTCTTCCTGGAAATTTTCTTCCTGGGTCTCTGGGACTCCAATGATTCTTAAGTTGTTTCTGTTGATCTTATCATAGACTTCTATTTTCGTCTGTTCCCATTCTTTGACTAATTTTTCCATTGTCTGCTCATTTGCTTTAAGTTTTTTGTCCAATCTCTCCTGCTGTATGGAATTGTTATGTATCTCATCTTCCACAGCACCAAGTCTATTCTCAGCTTCTGATACCCTGTCCCAGAGCTTATCCATTTTGTCATTCACTTCGTTTACTGACTTTTTCAGTCCTGTTAGTTGACATGTTATTTCAGTTTGGAGTTTTGTCATTTCTGCCTTCATATTTTCTTGGTTCTTATTAGTGTTCTGTTCAACTCGATCCATGGTTTCTTGGAGTCTGTTGAGCACCTTCCATATTGCTAGTCTAAAGTCCTTATCTGAGAGGTTGATTAGTTGTTCAGTCATTATCTGGTCCTCAGAATTGTCATCTTCATTCTCTATGTCTGATGCTGGCCTGCGTTGTTTCCCCATTGTCACACTTGTATTGTGGGTTTTTCTACGTGTTGTGGTGGTATTCATTGTCTATATGATGTAGGCAGCACACTCCTCTGGCTCCTCCCTTTCTGGATGGGCTGACTTGCCTCTAAGGGAGGGGAGTCCTCCGTGGATGAAGCCTCACACTGGGTCAAATCTTAGGCCCGAGCATGCAACAGAGAAGACAGTCCAGAGAGAAATGTTTGCTTCTGTGATATAGCGCCGTTCTTAGTGTGATTTTTCCTTCTTGTTGCAATGGCTCCTCTGGAGCCTCTTTTTGCCCCACTCGCAAGAGTTTCACGCAAGAGGACAGTAGACAGACATAGACAGGTCACACTCACAGTCTTTCACAGTTGAGCCCCACTGGGCCGGTGTACTTTCGCGGATTTTCCCCGCCTGGTGTCACACACAGGGAGCCGGCTTTTGCAAAGCTTAGCTGGTTTTTATGCTCTGAAGTCCCTCCCTGAAAATGGCGTCTGGGCGAGCGAGGTTTCTGGAGGCTCTTTTTGCCCCACTCGCAAGAGTTTCACGCAAGAGGACAGTAGACAGACATAGACAGGTCACACTCACAGTCTTTCACAGTTGAGCCCCACTGGGCCGGTGTACTTTCGCGGATTTTCCCCGTCTGGTGTCACACACAGGGAGCCGCCACAACCAAGAATTTTATCCTTCCCCTCCCCCTTGGTTTTGGGGCCATATTCCAGGATGTTCAGAGTTTACTCCTGGCTCTGGAATCACTGCAGACCATATAGTGTCAAGAATAGAACCTGGGATAGCTGCATGCAAGCCACCCTCTGTTATCCAGCCCTTGAATTCTATTTTTTTTTTTTTTCTGATAGGGAAAGACTTCTAACTCGATTTTTGTCTGGTGGTTTTTGTTTGGGGCCACACCCAGCAATGCTCAAGGGGTTACTCCTGGATCTGCATTCAGCAATCAATCCTGGCTATGCTCAAGGGATTCAGGAAATCAAACTCAGGTCTATTTATATGCCATCACTACGATCCAAATAACTTGAATTTTAAGATGGGCTCTCTCAAACTGCTTCATGGGTAGTTATGGACTAGTTAGATTTTGAGGTGCGGAAGTGTCTATGGAAGCTGGTTTGAGAGCCCCCAGGCTTCCCCCAATGGCCTGGAAAACATTCCATGATCACTGGGCTACCCTTGGCCTCAGTCCCCTCTCTGCCTTCACTGAGGACACAAGCCAAGAGCCATACTGAGGAGAATGGATGGCTCTTTTTTCTCATTCTAAAAGCTCCTGTAAGAGTATGAATAGCATTAAATTGCTTTCCTCATGTTGGCTGTTTGCTTTAAGAGAATCCAGTATTGGCTGGAAAATAGCACAGGTCCATATGAGGGAGGCTCAGGTTCGATCCCTGGTGCCCCCAGCACTGCCCATAGCCATTAGTCCAAAAGGGGAAAGAACAGTCATGATGATGGCCCTGTGTTGTGTTGAGGAGCAGAGAAAAGCTACAAAAAACTAGGCCAAGAGTCTAGACGCTGGAGCCGAGCACAGTTGGCTGAGCTTCATTTGGAGCTGCTTCTGGTCTACAAATGTTTGGCGTTTTCTTGTAAAACACTCATATCCTTCGATTCTTGCCCAGTCATCACCCGGAGGCCTTTCCCCTTGGTTCCAAGTATGTAACATTCACAGACTGGCCCCCTTTCACTCAGTTGAATAGTGTGACTATTTCACCCAGTTCAGTGTTAGAAGCAGCAGCCTCGAAATACCAGCCAGGGCCCATGTTCATGTTCAGCTCTCAGAATTTCTTCTACCTTTTTTTATATCTCTCCTGGTACCCCCATGAGATAGGCAATGTTAACCCCCCCCCCTTTAACCAATGAGACATACATATTACATTCCGTGGTAGTGCACATTCAGGGCTTAATCTTCACCCCTGCTTGCTCCCCTTTTCGTGAGGGCTCGTGGCCTGTGGAGCAATGTGGGGCGGAGGCGACGTGTTGCAGAAGAGCAAAACAGACGTCACAGAATTTGAGGTTTGACCTGGAACAATGAATTTTTCCAAGAAGAGCTCAAGGGTGGGGAGATGGGGAAGGCTTAGAAAAGATCCTAAGGAAACAGGAAAGGACATGGGGCTTATGGGACATGGAGGGCCCAGGTCAGGTGCTGCCAGACTTGCTCGTGTAGGGATGTGGCCCTAATGTGTGTGTGTTTGGGCCATGCTCAACAGTGCTCAGGACTGACTCCTGGCTCTGTGCTCAGGCATCACTCATGGCACGCTCACGGGACCATCTGGGATACAAGGATGGAATCCATTTAGGCCATATGCAAGACAAGTCCTTTACCCTCTGCACTCTCCAGCCTTAGACTCTTTCTTTAAAAGCTTTTTTGTTTGGGTCTGGCTTTGGGGGCCATATCTGGTGATGTTCAGAAGTAACTATTTCCTCCACACTCCAGTATTACTCCTTGCAGTGCTCAGGAGGGACCACATTGAACTCTGGGAATAATCAAACCTGGGTCAGCCATGTACAAGGCAAGCATCCTTCCTGCTGTACTCTCTCTCTCCAGTGCCTCTCTAACTTTTTAAATTAAAACAGCAAAACTATCCACGGAGCCTCTTCCACTTTTTGTTCCCTTTTCTCCTCTCATAAGCTCAGTTCCTGTCACAGTTGGTTTATTTTTCTTTCCTTTTATTTATTCATCTGCTTTGTCATGAGAGGAACTTGGGCTGGCCCATGAGTTCCCCTGAAAGAAGAGAAAGCTTGGGACAGTATCACTCACAGCCACATGAAGTTGACTCCAAAACAAATAAGCCCGATCCTGGGAGACAGTACAGTTAGTTTTTAGGACTTATGCCTAGCAGTCCCCGGACCTCGGTTCAATTCCAGATACCACGTGATTCCCCCAAGCACTTTCAGGGGGGTCTGGTAACCCAGATATGACAGGGCATCTGCTGTCCCTCACATTAACCACTAGCCTGCTTGGTTGAGAATCGCCAACGGGGCCCCCTAACCTGAGCACTGCTTGGGAGGCCTGAAATAAATAAAAGTGTATCAAAACGTCCACCCAAAAAGGGCTGTTGGAGATAGAGACAAGCAGGCCGTGGCCTGGAGCTGACAAGGGAAGTTTACCCCAGCCCTACGCAGCCAGGAAATGATGTCTGGGGTTCAAAGCTAGGTCGCACTATTGGCAACCTATCTCTTGGGGTCCTTTCCCTGGCCCAGAGCAGCAGCAAAAGGCTTTGTGTCATTGAGGAGGCTGTTATGTGATCTGGGACGCTGAGGAGCCTTTCGTCAGCCTCGCGGGGTGCAGGGATGGAGGCCAGGGGGTGGTTGCGGCTTTCTGAGCAGAAGAGAAGGGAAAGCAGCTCTGGGCCGGTTCCCCAGCCCTGTGTTTGTGAGTCACATCAGGAGTTTGTGCTGTCAGGCTCTGGGCAGCTTTGATTGTTGGTTCCCCAACAATCAGGCCATGAGGCCCTATATTGTTCTCTCCCTTCAGGGACCCTGGGTGGGAAAAAAGAGGCTTGAAGACAGGTTGAAGCCATGTCAGCCCTCCCCGGAGACCAGGCTGCTGTCTGGGGAAGCGGCTGCACCTTCTGATCCTTTAAGCCTGGTTCCAGGCCCTGTAGGAAGTAAGATATTCTGTCTTCCATCCAACCCTTCCAGCCCCTCTGGACAGCGCAGCACAGCCGTCCATCTTCCCCTTCCAGAAGGAATTCTCCTCCTGGGCTTGATCTCAGGCCACCCCCAGCACCTGGCCCCTCGGCCTGACTTATGAGCAGGAAGACCTTGGACAGTCCGCTGAAGGGGGGTGCCGGGCATTTGAGGAAACGGGTCACCAAGACGTCTGCAGGGTTTGCCGGCCAATAGCTGTCTCCAGCCACGAGTGGAATTTACACTCAAGAGTTGGTTCCCGTTGGGTTCATCCTGGCTTGGATTTTTTTTTTATGATGATGATTTTATTCTTAAGGGTTGTCGGAAATGAGGCTTTGGGGGGAATCTGTTTGCAATCATAACTTGGATTGGAGTCGTGCGCACGGTTTTATAGGCTGGTGTTCCTGGCCTCCTTCCTGTGCGGTTATGCAGCAGACATGTGCTGGGAACACAACCCAGAACCGAGAACCTTTCTGTGCTGGCACTCTGGCCGCACGGCAGCAGGGCCAGCACCGAGGGAAAGAAGTGGTCGCCCGCGCCACAGCGACCTTGAGACATGGCCAGTCTGTGGTTGAGAACAGATGACTGAAGATGGTTCGCTATGATGGTCCAAAGTATGCGTGTGAGGGTGAGGCCGCCACTTTTAAGAATCAGCTGAGACTGGAGCTGGAGCCAGAGTGCAGTGGGTAGGACATTTGTTTTGCGTGCAGTTGACCTGGGTTCAACCCCCCCCATAGCACCCCAAAATGGTCCCTGAGCATAACCAGGAGTGATTTCTGAGTGCAGAGAGCCAGGAGTAACCCCTGAGCTTCATTTGGTAAGGCCCTGAAATAAACAAGAGCGACAAACGCACGCTTGTGCACACACACACTCACACACACACACACACACACACACCTGAGTCTTTGTGGGGAATGAAAGAAAACAAAAAGTCAGCCGGCCTTCCTCCCGTCTTGAGCTGGGTATTTCCTCAGTTCCCCCTACTTCAGGCTCATCCAGGAAGATAACGCTCACTCCTCACCCCCAATATAGTCCCTGTGGGGCGTAGAGCAGGAGACCCGGATGCTCCACTACTCAGTAGCGGGGAACTGGCTGCCCAATTTCAGGGCAAGGACCTTGGCCTGTAGAAGCCTTGGTCTTGAACCAGTTGGACCAGAAATTGCTACTTTTTGGATGAGTGACCTTGAAGAATTCTTTGATCTTCATTTCTGTCCCCCCCCCCTTTAAAAATAGAAAATCATGGTGCCCGATCCGCAGGTGAAGGCAAATGGGATGATGACGTGTGGAAGCACCTTCCAAACAAGCCTCCTCAGACCCTAAAACTCACACCCCTGACCCCGGTAGTAGTTCTGTTGTGTTAGATCAGCTTGGGGGACCTGTCAGGCGTGAAGAGCTCTGTTTCTGTTGCTGCTGTTGTTTCTGTTTTGGTTTGGGGGGGGGAGGGCCTTATTCATGGTGCTCAAGGGACCTGCAGTAGCAGGCTCCATGGTCAGGATGGGTCCTAGCTGTGTTTGGGAGACCACGTGGTGCTGGGGATTGAACCCAGACTTCTCACATGCAAACCACGTACTCCAGCCCTTTGTGTCATGTCCCCCAGTGGGTGGACTCTTGCATCGCAGCAACCCCCATAGGTGGGGTAAGCCTATGAGGAAATCCTTATGATTTGCTCTCAAGCCTTTCTAGACGTTATGGATGTGACTGCTCTGACCACACTCACTTTACAGCAACTGTCTGTGGATAGCTGGAACCAGACACAGGAGGGAAACTGAGGACCTCCTTTGAGGGAATATTCACTCTCTCCTCTGCCAATGGTCAGGCACCTCCCTCCCCTACCCCTGACTCAGAGCTGTTGGTCTGTAAGCCAGGCAAGCCCAGGCCACCGCTTGCTCCCTGAGGAAGGTCATGGGCCAGCAATTCTGCCGCTTCTGCTTCAGGAGAAAAGCAGCCCAGAGACTCAGCAGGGGCCTTGCCATCCTCCCACAGGGATGGGCTCCTGAAAGCGAGCTTTGTCTGCCTGCCTGTTAGTCACCACGACAAAAGAGACCCAGGCACACCAGAGCCTAGTGCCAGATTCCTGGGCCAGGACGTCACGTCGTGGAGCTGAGACCAGAGTATCCAAACCGTCTGGAGTTCTGGCACTTCCGTGTCCTCGCCTAGGGTTTCGCGCTTCAAAGGCCCCTGAGGTATCCTCGTCTGACCCTGTCTGGTCCCTGGGCCTTCTCCGGCTCATGCCCGCCCAGGGGCCCACTCGTCAGCTTTTCCCAAACTGTTTCCGAAAGGCCTCGTTTCCAAGCCGGCCCCGTGTGGGCCTAAGCCATTGGCAGTGGACCAGGATTGAAATATTATCAGGGATATCTTGAAGAACCCAACTTCCCCTGCGACAGGACAGGTCATAACAAGCCGGTGCCAGAGCTTTCTGATGTCACAGGGAGTCCTGTCAGCTGCCAGCTCTGTCACAGGCCATGTGCCTGGCAGTGTGAAGTATGTCTCTTGCACAAAAAGTTGGGAAAGGGGCAGTCAGGGTACGGCCAGAGGACCTCCATTTTCCCCTGTACCCTAGAAGGAGTCTGATAAGAGCCCTTCTTCCCTTACAGACAGGGATGGGGGAATAATGCAGGTACCAACTCCTTAGAGGCAAGTCTTCATGACTAAGGAATCATTTGATATTTTGAGAAATTGCCAGGGACTGAGATGCAGTCAGTATTTTTAAACATTGTGTATGTGTGTGTGTGTGTGTGTGTGTGTGTGTGTGTGCAGTCATACAACCCAAAGCTATGATCATACACATATACATAGACTTTGGCCATGTATGAGGGTCTCCACGTTATGAAGGAAATGAATAAACAATTTCAACATTTTTGTTTCCCTCCGAGGCTTGCAAAGAAGGTGTTAAGAGCACAAGATTTAAATCATAAACTTTATTAAAAGCCAAACAGCCAAGTGCGTGCGTCTTGCCAACTTGGACAGAGTCTTTGGGATAGAGCTACGCTGAGCTAATCCAGAAAGAATCGAGTGGAGGAAGACAGCGAGGTGGGAGGGAGGCAAAGCATCCGACCCAGAAACTGTGGAGAGGGACTTGGAGCTCCGACCCAGCCACCCCCTGGGAGGTCTTCGAACTACTGAGTCTTTTCTACTTTTCTTCATATTAGTGCCTTAATAAATGGAGACTTGTTGGTGTTTAAAAGACTATGGCAAGCGAGGTAGGGCAGCTGTTACTCTAGAAAGTCCCAGAACTGGGGCCAGAGTGATAACACGGAGGTAGGGCGTTTGCCTTGAATTCAGAAGGTTGGTGGTTCAAATCCCAGCATCTCATATGGTCTCCTGAGCCCGCCAGGAGCAATTTCTGAACATAGAGCCAAGAGAAACCCTTGAGTGCTGCCAGGTGTGACCCAAAAATAAACAAACAAACAAACAAACAAAAAGCAGTGATTTTATTGTAAGGCATTAAAGACCACTGTAATTGGCCTCCTCAGTAGAATCTCCTGGGGTACACAGCTTTCTCCTCCCCACCCCCTCTGGTCCATGAGAACCTGTCCTAGTCTTCTTTGTTTTTTGTTTGTTTGTTTGTTTGTTTGTTTTTTTCCAGTGGCCCTCATTGGGGTCTTTTGTTTGTTTACTTTTTTTTTTTTTTTTTTTTGGATTTTGGGCCACACCCGGCGGCGCTCAGGGGTTACTCCTGGCTATCTGCTCAGGAATAGCTCCTGGCAGGCACTGGGGACCATTTGGGATGCCGGGATTTGAACCAACCACCTTTGGTCCTGGAACGGCTGCTTGCAAGGCAAACGCCACTATGGTATCTCTCTGGCCCCATGTTTACTTCTTTTAGCTGATAAAAATTTAAATGAATCACTGTGAAATACACCATTACAAAGTTGCTCATGAGTCAGTTTGAGTCATAAAATATTCCAAAACCCATCCATCCCTTCAACTGTGCAACTGTGCTCATTTCCCGCCACCAATACCAATGTCCCCAGTTTTCCTTCCACCCTCTCCCCTGACCTCCCCACGGCCTATCTGCTTCTTTGGCAGACATTCTTGATCTATCCTTTTTCTTTCTTTCTTTCTTTCTTTCTTTCTTTCTATCTATCTATCTATCTATCTATCTATCTATCTATCTATCTATCTATCTATCTATCTATCATCTATCTATCATCTATCTATCATCTATCTATCATCTATCTATCTATCATCTATCTATCTATCATCTATCTATCTATCTATCTATCATCTATCTCTTCCTTTTTTCCTTTAAGATACTGTGTTTTATGATAGTGTTATTGAAGGGGTATCAGTTTACCTCAGCACTCAACTCTTGTCCAGAGTGATCATTTCTCACTGTCATTGTCACATCAGAGTGTCCCTTCTCAGCTCTAACTGCACTCCCCCACTCTTTGTGGCAAGATTCCTACCATGGACTGATCCTCTTGAACCTCATCTCTCTTATCTCTGGATATTAATACCATACTATTTTTATATGTGTGTGTATATATCCCACAAATGAGTGTGATCATTCTATGTATATCCCTCTCCCTCTGACTTATTTCACTCAGCATAACAGACTCCACGTCCATCCATGTATAAAGAAAATTTCATGACTTAAGTTTTTCCTAATGGCTGCATAGTATTCCATTGTGTAGATATACCACAGTTTCTTTATCCATTCATGTGTTTTCAAGCACGTGGGTTGTTTCCAGATTTTTGCTGATCCCCTCAGCACTTTCGAATGTGGCAAAAAATAAGTAATCAAAAACAGTGAAAAAATAGGAGCCAGAGAGATAACACATAGCTGAGCCAGGTTCAATCTCCAGCATCCTGTCTGGTCCCCAGAACACCACCAGCAATGATATCTAAGCTCAAGTCACCAGGAGTGGCCCCAAAACACAAACAACAATAACAAAACCAGTGAACAAGGGGAAGGCTCATGCACTAAGCCCAGATTTGATTCCCACAACCACAAGGTCTCCCAAAGGACAGCAGGATGCGGCCCTAGAGACCTCTGGTAACTCCAGAGTGCCCCACAGGGCCTGAGCAGCACTGTATTGTTGGGCTTGGCACTGAACCTCTGGTCCAGTTGGTTGAGAATTGCCAGGATTGGTCTCTGGGCCCCTGAGTACTGCTTACAAGCCCACCCAAAGTAGCGTAAGGTAAGGAATAGGCCTTGTGATTAGAAAGGCAAAATCTGGGACCAGAGCACTAGTACAAAGAATGAGGAACTTGTCTTGCACACGACCAACCTGGGTTTGATCCCTGGCGTCTGATATGGTCACCTGAGCACACTACCAGGAGTGATTCCTGAGTACCACTTAGTGTGACCTCTTCCCCCCAAAAAAAAACATTAAACAATACATGCCAGTAAGCATTTGGTGTGAGGCCCTAAGTCTCCAGGTCAACAGGCTGTTCTGAGGACCTGCTGTGGAGAACCCTACATTCTTGAAGCTTGCCAGTGAGAGATTTGAGGGCTGTAAGAGTTGAGTCTATAAAGATGGACAGAATGTAGATATGGGGACTCCAATACGAGGTGTGGGGGAGTGGAGACGGTGGCATCTGAGTGAAGTGAGGAGAGAAATCACCAGAAGTGCTCCCGAAGGCAACCTTCAGGCCAAAGCAGCCAACCAAGGAGTTAGCCTTCCTCCCTTCCTTCACTCCTGCATTGTTCTGGGCTGGAGAAAGATCATGGAAGTGGTATTTAAAGAAGGAGCTAAATTCTCAGAAGGCTGCTCTTTGTTCTGATGATATCAAACAGGATAAGGTAGGAAATGAAGCATTCAGGCACTAATGAACCAGTAAAGTCCCGTACCAGGACTCTGGTCTCATTGGCAGTAAAGCTAACCTCGACTATTAACTCCTTTCCAGGCACTGGGGTCCAAAAGAGCCCATGCTGATCAGCTCCCCAAAAATGAATAGGCTGGACGATCAAACAGACGAGTTTGTTTGTTCAATTTTTTTCTTTTTGGCCACACCAAATGATGATTACTCCGGCTCTGTGCTCTGGAATAATTCCTGACAATGCTCAGGGGACCATATTGGATGTTGCAATAGAACCCAAGTTTGCTGCGTGCAAGACAAGTGCCCTCCTGCTGTACAATCACTCCAGTCCCGAGACAGACTTGGTTTGAAACACAGTTTTACCACATGGGCTCTCAATTTTCCTGTCCCTGTTTCCGGGGCCATAAACAGGGCTGAAAAGAGGACCCGTGTTGGGGTCTGGAGAAGGGCCTGGCAAGATTCCATGCTTTCCTTTTCTCCTTGTCTCTTGAGGAGTTCTAAGTGGATTCCCTCCCCCACCTCCAGCCTTTTTCCTTTTTGTTTTCTTTTCATTATAGAGTCACAGGAAGTTACACAAATATACAGCATGGCTGCCTGTGCCATTCACCGGGTTTCTGCCAATCACATCACATCTTACACAACCAGGGGTCTGATACTGTCCCTATGACAGGCAAGCTAGAGGCTCATTCTAATTTCTCCTCTTTATTCTTGTGCATGTGGGCTATTCCAGGCATTTTTATCTATCACCTGTGTAAATTCTTGCAGAACGGTTCCATAGCCACAAAGATCTCCCCTGAGCAACCTTCCCCCTAACCAAACCCAACCAACCTTTCCTTCTCACTCCATTACTGACACCAGTTATTAGCAATCCATCTCTCTAATGGCCTTGGGAGATGGATTTAGAGTCCCACAGCCTATGGCTTCAGGAAGATCTTTCCTAAGATATCTGATATCCATTCAAATTGTCACGTGTCCTCTGCATGTACACAATATACATATAACACACATGGCCTTTTCATCGCTGAGAGGTATTCCATGGGATGGATGAGCCACATTTGGTTGAAGTCACATGGGCTGGAGTGATGGTGCAGGGGGCAGGGCACTTGCCTTTCCACAATTGCCCCGGTACAATTTCCAGCATCTCAGATGGTCCACTGAGCCCACCAGGAGTGGTCTTTGAGCACAGAGCCAGGAGCATTACCGGATGTGGCCCCAAACCCAAACAAATCTAAGAAAAATTAAACAGTCACCCCTTGAAGGCTATCTGAGCTGTTTCTGGATTTGAGCTATTACAAGTTGTGCTGCTATAAACTTTCATGGACAGGATTTTCTGCGGGCATACGTTTTTATTTCTTTGGGGAAAGTGCCCAGTACAGGATGACTAGATTGTAAGTGTAGACTTAGATTTACATGTGTTGTTTGTTAGTTGTGGGAGCCATACCTGGCAGCATTCAGGGTCCCTGCAGTCTAATGCATCCAAGGCCTTTCCTCTACCCCTGTGTCACATCCCTGACATTTAAATTTGTGAAGAAACTTCCCAACTCTTTTCAAAAGCACTGGTATCATTTTACATTCTCTCTGACAAGAAATGAAAGGTCCTTTCTCCACACTCTTGTCAGCATTTGTTCTTGTCACTGTGCTTTAGCTGTTGACATAGCTGTCTAGGGACACTGTGGCTATAATTCAAATTCTCTCATTGTTAATGATGAGCATATTAATTCTTGTATCAGATATGACTTTGAGATCGTGCTTCATATTATTTTTTGAAAAAAAAAATTTTGTTTTGGTTTTTCGGGCCACACCCGTTTGATGCTCAGGGGTTACTCCTGACTAAGCACTCAGAAATCACCCCTGGCTTGGGGGGACCATATGGGACTCCGGGGATCGAACCGTGGTCCTTCCTTGGCTAGCGCTTGTAAGGCAGACACCTTACCTCTAGCGCCACCTCACCGGCCCCAAGTGCTTCACATTTTTAATTTATGGGAAAAAAGTTCTTCCTCCACTGAATTAGTATTGGGCATATGTCAGAGATCAGTTGCAAGTCAGAGTACTTTTGCCTTTCCTGTGGCCAACTCAGCTTTAACCCCTAGCACAGTATGTGGTTCTCTGAGTGCAGAGCCAGGGGGGAGCCCTAAGCAATGCCAATATGGCTTCCCCAAAAGGAAAGAAAACAGCTTAGGGGGTGTAGGTGTATCTGGGTTCTTACTGTATAATTCTCTTTCCCACTGTCTCAATTACTCTAGACCAGCCTTTCTCAATTGGGGGCCATATTATAGATATGATATTCTCAGGGTATTCCAAGAGGACCCTCAGTGAAAGTCACCTGAGAGGGCCTCGCATAAGACTAGTAAGCCAACCAGCAAGATGGGGTCCTGCAGGAAGGAAGCACGTTCTGAAAAGGTCGTGATCAGATAAAGGTTGCAGCATTGCCCTTTTTCATACCAAGGAGATAAATTCCCACTTTATTCTTCCAGAGAGGACTTTGTGGCAAGAGTCTCTTTAGATTTCACTTTAAGCTGAGCCTAAATAAAGGAAAATTTAACTTAAATTGCGTGGTTTGGAGGGAAAGCTAGAGTCCTGGGAAATCTTTTCTTTTTAATGAGTGGTGGGATCAGAGCAATTGTAGAGCAGGTAGGGGGTATGCCTTGCATGCAGCCAACCCAGGTTCAATCCCCAGCATCCCATATGATTCCAGGGGTGATCCCTGAGTGTAGAGTCAGAAATGAGCCCAAGAGGCTGGAGAGATAGCACAGCGGTAGGATGTTTGCCTTGCAAGTGGCTGACCCAGGATGGACCTGGGCTCAATTCCTGGCATCCCATATGGTTCCCTGAACTTGCCAAAAACAATTTCAGAGTGCAGAGCCAGGAGTAACCCCTGAGTGCTGCTGGGTGTGGCCCAAAAACAAAAACAAAAGTGAGCCTTAATCACTGCTAGGTGTGACCCTAAACAAACAAGCAAAAAGGTGGGTAGAATGATTTTTCCTTTTTTTCCCTTGATTTTTAAATGTGCATCAATGTGTTACAATGTACATCAAATTTTCCCATTAATGTGTTTGAACATTTACAAGTCTGCATGCTCAGCCTACTCGAGTACATGGCTTCCTAGGAAGGCTCATCTTTGTCACCGTTGCCACCAGTACAAATCGGTCCCCCACTTACCCCTGTCTGGGTGTGCCTCGCCGTCTAGGAGCTGAGTCTGAATAGATTCACACAAATGTCTCCATTTGCAATGTCTTCGAAGTTCAATCCAACTTGTAATCAGTGTCAGAAGTCCCTTCTTTTTTAAGACTGACTAATATTTCACGGGGATCCCTGCATTTTGTGTATCCACTCACCGGCCAATGGACATAATCATCTCCCTTATGCTGTGAAGCGGACAGTTTTGCTAGGCAGAATTCTGGATCTTCTGGACTCTTCTGCCAGGCCCTTCGTTGGGGCCACAAGCAAATGGACTGGCTGTGCCACTAGGGGGCGCTCCCCACTCTAGGACTTAGTGGGGTCTCAGCTTTTCTAGTTTTCTATTTGCTGCAAGTGAGAAAAGAAAGATTTTGTGTCATTTCTTCTGCAGAGGACACCAGCAGCTACGGTGATCTTGTTCCCTGGAACCAAGCATCACTTCAAAATGGCTTTATTTTGGTGGCCCCAAAAGGGAAAGGCTGAGGTCAGGGTCAAAATAGGGAGGCCAGAAAGATGATCCAGCATTTGCCTTGCATGCTGCCAACCCAAGTTCAGTCCCTGGCACCCCAGACGGTCCCCCAAGCCCACCACGAGGGCAGAACCAAGAGTAAGGCTTGAGCACTGCTGGGTAGAAACCAAAAAATAAACAAAAAAGGAATCAAAGCATGAGCCAGAGATATAACACAGTAATAGGGCATTTGCCTTGCACTCGGTTGACCCGAAAGGGACCCAGTTTGATTCCCGGTGTCCCATATGGTCCTCCTCGAACCTGCCAGAAGTGATTTCTGATCATAGAGCCAGGAATAACGCCTGAGCACTGCAAGGTGCCCCCCCCCCAAATAAAAACCCAACAACAACAACAAAAAGAATCAAAGCAGTGTCTTTCCCTCCATTCTAGTTTGGGGCAAATTAATTTCCTGAACATATTTAACATCAAAGGCACATTAATTTCCATCTTCTCTTTAAGTTCAAAAGCTAGACTCTCTTCTTGCCTAGTGCATACTTAGAATGAGATTCCTGTCCCCGAGCAATCATAAAGAAGTAAGAATGAGGATTCTCCTAGATCTGTGCAGGACTGGAGCAGAAAGTTTGACCTAAATAGCAGTGAGAGTTTGTCTAACTCTCCCTCTACAAGACTCCAGTATACCTAGTGGGAGACCTCCCTCTGGATCCCTGCTGTCCACGGAGCTGTGGACCGCTGACCTGACCCTAAGGAGTTTCATTTTTCTCATCTATACAATGGAACCATAACCACAGTTTTCTTTTAGTGTCGTTTGAAGAGCTAAATCCCTCATCTCATCACAAGCCTCTGCTATTGTTATTGTTGGTGGGGCCAGGGAGATCTGGAATGGTGGGATGGAGAGCACACCTACATAACTAAGGCCCCAAGTTCCCTCCCTGCCACCACATGGCTCCCTTCCTCTGGCTTCTCCTTGTGACCCTAGCAGTCTCTTGGACTTAACCACTAAACAGCCAGAACTCAACAGCCTGGGGAGTGTCCCCAGGCCCCAAGCACCACTGGCAATGAGTTCCCTCAAAAACAAGCAAAAAATATCTGGTTATTAATATTGTCTTACAGTTGTCCAACAGAAGTTAGTCCTAAGAGCCTCAGAGATGTACAGCAGGTATGGTGCTCACTTTGCATGAGGTTGACCCAGGTTCAATCCCCATGACCCCATGTGATCCCTGACCCCCTTCAGGAGTGTGCTAAGAGTCATCAGTAGGCCCTGAGCACCAACAAACAAAAAAGGTGTCACCCCAAACAAAAATAAACAAAAAAAACCACAGAAATTAATCCTGGATTCCTTATCACCTGTCATTGCAGCGTATTGAACTTGTATGTGGTGCCATGGACTTGACAAAGCAGCAGTTTGAGGTGGCCTGAAAATCATCTCAATCCAGAAGCTTCCCCTGAGGGTTGGACTCCAGAACCCCAGTCACCAAAACAACAGTTTTAATGCTGGGTTCTGCTGGGCCATGGGGCCCTGCCCCAACTCACAGAACCCCAACATATCCACCCCAATCACCAGGCCTGGCCTCTAGAGGGGAAGGCTCTTCCTCACCCAGTGGGGTGACAGTTTAAAAGCAAATGGTGGAGTGGAGCCTGGGCCAAAGGGAAGCAAATGTCTAGGGAGCTCTGACCCAGCTCCTGAGGCAGCTATGAGCTGACAGCCCTGACCAGGGGGACTGAGGAAATTGGGTGCTGACAGGCATGGTACCCGAGGAAGCTCCATTTCTTGTTCAGAGGCTTCTGTGCCCCAGCCCAGGTCCCATGCTTACCCCCTTATATCCAGCTGCCCGATGCCCTCACCAGCACCGCCTGACCCCCGAGAGACAGAAGCCAAGCCACAGTGAGGGTCTGGGCTGGGCCTGGCGTGAGGATGAGGGCAAAGGCTTATCACCTCTGGCTTCATCTGCATCAGGAAAGTGGTGGGAGTTTTGTTGGGGTTTGTTTGGGTTTGGGTTTGGAGGCCACACCCAGCAATGTTCAGGGGTGACTCTTGACTCTGCATTCAGGAATTACTCCTGGGGTGTTTGGGAGACCCTCTGGGATGCCAGGGACCAAATTGAGATCCATCAACACGAGGCACTACTGCTCCAGCCCAGGAAGTCAGTGTTAAGCCATTGAGGGCCCTCCTGGCCAGTGAGCTGGTGGAAGGAGTTACTCTCTTCTTCCCCACCCCAGACACAGTAGAAGTGATGCTCTTAAACTGGTGACAAGGGACCCAGTGCCTCTTTAGCCTTTGGCCTCTGCAAGGAGTGTGGTTCTCTCACAGACTAACTGGGATCCCACCTTGAACCCCCCCCCCCAGCCTCTTCTCTCTGGATCCCCCCACTTCTGAAGCTGTTACTGTCCGGAGAAGAAACTCCCCTTCCAAACTCTCTCCATTTAGGCAACAGTCAACTTACCGCCGGATTCCTTCCTTCTTCCCCACCACATTAAAGGCCCCCCACCCGGCTTGGGCCCTCAGTCAATGGTTGTGAGTTTGGTATGCGGAGGAAGTGCGTGTCCTCTGTCTGGAGGCCTGTCATCGGCCCTCGTGACAGCAGAGCCCCATTGTGGGTGTGCTCAGTACAAAGAGGCGGCTTAGAACATTCTGATGGGGACCAGATTTGATCAGATGCTGCAACTGCTGGCATAAAGGAGCCTGAAAGCCACTCACAGCCCCTCCGGAGGCCCTTGCCGGCTCCCTCACCCGGGCTGTCATTCCCCTCCTGCTCCGGCGACCTGTCCCCATCCAGCACTGCAAACCCAGATGGACATTCCACTTACGGGAGCGGAGCCAGTAGCTGCTGGCCACCTGCCACCGAGCACTGCAGGGAGCAGCCCACGGGTCTGGAGGCAGCTGCACTCTGGGCGGGAGGACGTGGAACACTGGGAAGGCTTCAAGGTCCCTCGTGGACCTCTGGGGCCCAGAGAGACAGCAGCACCTCAGTCCTGCTCACTTCTGTTTTCCAGAAGCTCGTGCATGAAGCACATCAAGAGGGCAGCGTTGGAGTGACTTGGAGCGGCGGAAAGGAAAGGGCCGAAGGAAGGAAAAGGGAAGGAGGGAAGAAGTGCCAAAGAGGCACGGTGTGGGGTGAGTGTGAGCATGAGCAAAGCTTGAGGGCGAGGGTGACGGTGAGCATGAGGAGGTAGAGCAGGAGGGGAAGGTGAGGGCGAGTGTGGGCAAGAGGAGGAGCGTGAGGGTGAGGGTGACCATGACCATGACCTTGAGTGTGAGCCTGAGGATGAGAGTGACTGTGAAGGCCAGCATGAAGACTGGAGGGGAAACAAAGGCCTAAGCATAGCCTGCACCCCCCCCCCCCACATCTCCCCCTGCCATCACCTCTGGTCTTCTCCCCTTAGCTGTTTCCCTCCTGTCTCCTCCGTGAGAAAAGCAAGATCAGCAGCTGCAACTGCTACTGAGCCTGTAGGAAGGGATGGGATAGTGTTTGTGGCCTAGAACTGAAGGTGTTTCGGGCCCATAGTTGAAACTTAAAAGGGAGGAAATACCTAAGCCCTTTTCAAGCATCTTTGCTAGTGGTCATTCTCTCTCTCTCTCTCTCTCTCTCTCTCTCTCTCTCTCTCTCTCTCTCTCTCTCTCTCTCTCTCCCTCTCTCTCTTCCTCTGTCTCTCTCTCTCCCTCTCTCTCTCCCTCCCTCTCTCTCCCTCTCTCTCTCTCTCCCTCTCTTTCTCTCCCTCTCTCTCTCTCTCTCTCTCTCTCTCTCAAATCTCTCTTTCTCTCTCCACTCTCTCTCTTCTGGAGCCTGTGCGTGGGGCCAACCAGAACTTCTTGAAACGGAGAAATGTTAGTATCTAGTTAACACTGGAGCTGATTGCTAAATTTTTGAGTCACTTGAATTGATCAACAGATGAATGAGGCTACTAGGGTTACTTATGGATCAGGACCCAGATGTAGGCTAGAGAGATAGTCCAGCGGTGCATGCTTTGCAAATTTGAGTTCTATTTCAAATACCACATCTGGCCCCCAAGTACCACCAGGAGTGGTCCTTGAGTGCAGAGCCAGAAGTCAGCCCTGAGCACCACAGGATGTGGCTGAAATGATCACAACTCCTCCATAAAAGACCAAAACAAATCCAGATGTTTTCTTCACAATATTAGGGGAAAAGTTCAGAGGGGGGTCAGAGGATTAGCAAAGTGGGTGAGTCACTTGCCTTGCACCCAATGGACCAGGGTTCGATATCCAGCACCCCATCTGATCCCCCAAGAACTGTCAAGAGTAGTTTCTGAGTGTAGAGCCAGGAGTGATCCCTAAGCTTTACTGGGAGTGGCCCCAAAACAAACACAATAAAAAGTTCAGGGGCTCAGAAAGAGTGGTTGTGGAAGCCTCTAGATCAGGGGTCTCAAACTCAAATTACCTGGGGACCGCGGGAGGCAAAGTCAGGGTGAGGCAGGGCCGCAGAAGGAATTTCGCTTATCAAATATTCGCAATAAAAAATCGGGGCCGGGAAGGTGGCGCTAGAGGTAAGGTGTCTGCCTTACAAGCTAAAGGTAAGGTGTCTGCCTTGCCAGCGCTAGCCTAGGACGGACCGCGGTTCGATCCCCCGGCGTCCCATATGGTCCCCCCAAGCCAGGGGCGATTTCTGAGCACATAGCTAGGAGTAACCCCTGAGCGTCAAACAGGTGTGGCTCAAAAACAAAAAAAAACAAAAAACAAACAAAAAAAAAAAAAACGCATTAGTAAGAAAAAAATCGCAAAAAATCGCATTAAACATTTGCATACCCCGAACGGAATTGCTTGGGGTATGTGAATGTTTAATGTGATTTTTTTCTTACTAATGAGATTTTTATTGTGATTATTCGGTAAGCGAATAATCGCGAATACTGCAGTATTTGAAGGCCGGCCGCGGGCCACAAAATGTTGTATGGAGGGCCTCAAACGGCCCGAGGGCTTCGAGTTTGAGACCCCTGCTCTAGATGTCAAACATCTGATTTTGTTTGTTTGTTTTTGGTTTTGGGAGTCACACCTAGCAGCTCTCAGCGGTTACTTCTGGCTCTGTGCTCAGAAATTGCTCCTGGTAGGCATGGGGGACATATGGGATGCCGGGATTTGAACCACTGTCTATTCTGGATTGTTTGTGTGCATGGCAAATGCCCTCCCTCTGTGCAATATCCAGCCCTTGTTTGTGTTTTGTTTTGTTTGGGGGCTATACTTGGCAATGCTTAGGGGTTACTCCTGGCTCTGCTCTCGGGTGTCACCTCCAGGTGGTGCTTAAGGGACCAAATGGAATGGTACGGATTAAACCCTGGTCAGCGTCATGCAAGGCAAATGCCCTACCCGCCGTACCATCACCCCAGTTCCTATAAGACACATTCTGAATGCTTCCCATGGTGCTACAGGAAGACCTCTCCCAAGGCTCTCTCGACTCCTGGCCTCAGCCACCCAGTGCTTCAGGCGAAGGGCTGCCTGGCCAGATGTCCCAGCCCCAAGCGTGGAATTTTGAGGAGGTTCGTAAATGCTTTCGATGATAATTATAAGCCAGGAGACAAACAGTGACTTACCTGTGATTTCCTCCAGCCTCCTTCTTAGTCTCTCTTGGCAGAAGTTTGACTCACACACCACGTGAGGGAACCCAGAACCCCTTCGCCCTGCCCAGGCAGCGTGGGACAGAGCAGGCCAGAGGAAGCCTGCAGATTTAGGCTCTTCTTCTGCCTGCCTGCAAAGCCACTGGAGGAGCGGGACCACATAGATTTCCTGGGGTTACAGGGAGGGGGCCCAGTCTTCTCCCCCTCTGGCAATGCTATAAGGTGGGACTCCTGATATGAATTCTCTGACTGGGCTCCAGGTCTGAATCTGCAGAGCGGAAGTCCACAGGGCCACCTCGCTGGTTTTGAGGGACCATTGGGCACCTGGGCGTGCTGGGCCCAGACTCCAGCCGTCCAGGCCTGCAGGAGCCTCTTCCCCAGAGGATGATCTTGAGACACCCTGAAGCAGAGGCCTTGGAGAGCTTCTCAGCTGGCTCCAAGGACCCCAAGTCTCCTTGCCTCGGGGCTCCCTGCTGCAAGAGCCCTCCTGTTGGTTCCTCCTTCTCATCTGCCTTGCTGGCGTCCATCCCACCAGTCTCTGGAGAGGCAGGAAGAGGGGCCCCCACGCTCTGGAATGCTCACCCCCTCGCTGAGTTCCCGGCCTCCCCTCCTCCCTCCCGGCCTTCCCCATCCCTTTCGAGCAACAGGAATTTCTCACCCTCCTCGCTTTTCTTCTCTCTGCTTCCAAGCGTGTCCAGGGCTCCCTTATTGTGGAAAACACATGACTCACCCCCGTGCCCTTCCCCAGCCCCCGGCCCCCTCCTTCTTCCCCTTAAACTTGCAGGGATTGTCCATATGCGTCCCCAATTCCCCACCAGCTCCTCCCACCTGAGTCCTCCTGCTTCCAGATTTATCAACGCAGCCCCAAGCAGCACAACCGCCCCACCAACATCCCACCCCCTCGCTTCCAGTTTTCTCTTTCTTGCTGTCAACACTTGGCCGCCCTCATTGACCCTCGCGACAAAATGTCTATGAAGTTAAACTCATTGTCTCCCACTCACACATCCTTCTCTCTGCTCCCTTGCTTCCCGCGAAGATTGGGGCTCCCTGCGTCAAAACCAGGCGCTTAGCAAGTTGAGAACATGGAGGCCCAGAGAGGAGAGGTGATCGGCCTGCCCAGAGCAAGGGACCTCACCTCCTCCCTGGAGACCACTGGGGTAGAGGTGGGGACCCACACCTTGACCCGAATCCTCGTGGTCTCCTTTCTGAGGTGACAACAACTGGGCTCCCCAGGCCAGGCACGATGGTCACCTAGCACCCCTGAGACGAGCAGAAAAGGCCCGAGCCAAAGTGGAGATGGGAGAACACGGGAGCAAGACGGACACAAGAGCTTGTCAGGGCTGCCAGGGGACACGGCATTTGGTGGCATTTGGTGTCAATTATCGTTGCAAGTAACACTTTATTTTTGGCTCAAACGTTGTAGTTATTTTTTAATGGACCCCATTCATTAGTGCTCTCATTTTCTTTGTTTTCTTTTCTTTTTTGGAGGGGATGCTTTGGGGGTGGGGAGAGACCCAACCAGGAAGTGCCAGGGATTGAACCTGAGGCTCCTGCAAGCAACACGTGTGCCCTCGTGCGCTGACCCATCTGCCCAGTCCTTTTGAGCATCCTGGAACCTGCTGCTGTGACAGGATGACAAGTCCCTCCCCGTTCTGTCAGTTGCGGCTTGGCATGTGGCCAGTTGTCAGAAACACCTTCAACTCTGTCTCTGGACATTCATAAAGAAATCACTCATTCAAGAAACAATTTAGGGCACCGGAGAACTAGCACAGTGAGTCAAGCACTGCCCTCGTATGACGCACGCCTCGGTTCGTTTCCTGTCAATTCATTCCAGCCAGGAGGAATCCTGAGCACAGAGCCCTGAGTACTGTCAAGTGTGATTTCCACACACGCACGCACGCACGCAATAAGGGACTTTCTTTTGGGGGAGGGCAGGATGGTTAGGGAGCCTACGGGCCATCCCCTCTGATACTCGGTCCAATGTCATGGGCTTGACCGTTCAAGACTCTGGTTCTGGAATTTCGAAGGCTGTGATGGCCACACCTGGTGCTGGGAAAGTGAACATGAAAATGAATCATTTTGGGGCATCTAACTTGCAATCCTGTCTATACCAGGCCTGTGCTCCACCTCTTCTCTCACTAGTCCTTTTTGTCTTCTCTGAGAAGGAAAACTTGGGAATTAAAATCCAGACTTCAAGGGCTTGGAGAGATAGTACCTGAGGTAGGGCACTTTCCTTGCATGTAGCTGACTCCAGGTCAACCCTCAGTGCCTCACATGGTTTCCAGCCCTGCAAGAAGTAATCTCTGAGCACAGAGAAGAGAGTAAGCGAGTAAGTCCTGAATACTGCAGAGTGGCCCCAACTCAAAAAAACAGACAAATAAAAAAAAAGCCAGAGTTCAAGAAACATTCCCAAAGAAGACATGATGGCCTGGACTGATGTGAAAATTTGTTCATCATCATTTATTATTATAATGAAAACAATACCGTGGCAACAAAGTGGCATCTTTCCCAGTGACAATGATGTATTTGAGACTGGAATCGACTAGTATTGGCGGGGAGGCAGTGCAAAGGAAGTCCTCATTTCTTTTTTTTTTTGGTTTTTGGGCCACACCCGGTAACGCTCAGGGGTTACTCCTGGCTATGTGCTCAGAAGTTGCTCCTGGCTTGGGGGACCATATGGGACACCGGGGGATCGAACCGCGGTCCGTCCAAGGCTAGCGCAGGCAAGGCAGGCACCTTACCTTTAGCGCCACCGCCCGGCCCCAAGGAAGTCCTCATTTCTACTGTGGGGATGTTGTCTATCCTAGGTGCCACGGGAAATAGAGAGATGAAGGTTTCTCAGGAAGTCAAGCCAGAGCTCTCAAGATGATCCAGGGATCTGACGTCTTGACTTCTACCCCCCAAATACAGAAAATCCATTTGAAAAAAATGCATGCACAGCCATGTTTATTCTGTACTTAGGACAATAGCCAGATTGAGAAACAACACATGGATAAAGACTTTTTTACATAAATACAAAATGGAATACCATGCAGTTGCAAGAGAAGATGACATCTATGGCTTGCTGCATTGTGAATGGAACTACAGGTTGTAATATTAATCAAATAATTTAAATTGGGAGGGCAAATACTAGACGACCTCACTCAGTTGCATTCAACAAAACAACGTAATAAACAGAACTGAACATGACAAGCCCCAATGGTCTTGGATTACAAAACATAAGAATAATGACCAGGGAAGTAGTGCAAGAGGTAAAGTGCATGCCTCGAGTGCAAGTTTGAGCCACTTAGGGCCCCCTGAGCTCAGCCAGGGGCCATTCCTGAGACTGGAGTCAGGAAAAGCCCCTGGGCATCCTCAGGAAGGGCCACAAGACTAAAAACTAAGGGGGCCGGGCGGTGGCGCTAGAGGTAAAGTGCCAGCCTTGCCTGCACTAGCCTTGGACGGACCGTGGTTCGATCCCCCAGTGTCCCATATGGTCCCCCAAGCCAGGAGCAACTTCTGAGCGCATAGCCAGGAGTAACCCCTGAGCGTTACCGGGTGTGGCCCAAAAACAAAAACAAAAACAAAAACAAAAAAAGACTAAAAACTAAAACAAAACAAAGCTCACATTTCCAAGCAGAGGAGAAAATAGGTAGAAAAGGGGGAGAGGGATGGGAAATAAGAGACAGACTAGAGGTGATTTCCAGACGGTGGTGTTAGTGGGGTGCAGTAATTGCATATACGTTATCACTGTTGTATCCATGTTGCCTAAATTATCATTTAAAAAATGAAGGATCATTTAAAAATATGGAATTTAGGACCCGAGACTAAAATGCATGCTTTGTAGGGAGGAGCTCCAGGGTGGACCTCTAATATGCGCCATTTCCCTGGAGCAGCCCCAAGCACTGAGCAGGAAGTAAGCCCTGAGCTGCATGGGCTGCATATGGCCCCCAAACAAGCACAAGCCAGGGTTCAAAGGCTCTGTATACTGCTCAGGTCTAGTGTGATGTGGGAAGTCTGAATTCAATCCCCTGCACGTCATGATTCCCCAAGTCCTACCAGATATGTGTGTGTAAAACAGGTAATTTAATAGTCAAAGTGAAAATCTTATTGTATGACAGGCATGATCTTGGTTTCTTGATCTCTCTGTATGCTCTCCAGTTGAAGCCTCCCTCTAAGGTAGATCATCACCACCAATCCCTTTCAGATGAGGAAGCCCAGGCTTGGAGAGGCGAGGGTGTTGCTCTCATGGCCAGGCCATGAGGCTGCATGCCACAGGGGCAGACTAAAAGCAGCACCCTTCTGCTCCCTGCAGGCCTGTAGGGGCCTTCATTTCTGCGGGGGGGGGGGGGTTGTGAGGAGGGTTTTGTTTTGTTTTGTTTTGGGGTCACACCCAGCAGTGCTCAAAGGTTACTCCTGTCTCTACAATCAGGGATCACTCCTGGCAGTGCTTAGGGGACCATATGGGGTGCCGAATCAAACCTGGGTTGGTCGTGTGCAAGGCAAACATACTCCCCACTTTGCCATCATTCGCTTTGGCCTCTGGGGTGGGACAGGGTTTCCAGTTAGAGGAGAAAACTCAGGAGACAAGCAGAACCATTCTCATTTGGGGTGGATATTAATGAAACAAACAAATAAACAAACAAATAGGGGCCAGAGAGATAGCATAGTGGTAGGGCATTTGCCTTGCACACAGCTGATCCAGGATGGACAATGGTTTGAATCCCGGCATCCCATGGTCCCACCAGCCTGCCAGGAGCGACTTCTGAGCAAAG
Organism: Suncus etruscus; assembly: GCF_024139225.1. NCBI lineage: Eukaryota > Metazoa > Chordata > Mammalia > Eulipotyphla > Soricidae > Suncus > Suncus etruscus. The sequence continues at coordinate 106,486,196 of NC_064858.1, forward strand.
AGTCAGGAGTAACCCTGAGAGCCACTGGTTATGACCCAAAAACTAAAACAAAAAAAAAATGAAAATAACAACAACAAAAATAAACAAACAAAAGAAGCAAAACCCACACCTACACAGGGCTTGCTTACAACTCACCTGTGGCTCCTGGATCCTTCCTGGTGGCGTCTCGGGTGCTGGGAACAAACCCAGACGAGACTGTGTGCAAAGCAAATGCCTTACCTGCTGTACTATTTCTCCGGCCTCCCAGCTACCTATATTTTTGGTGGGGTGCTCAGGACTTACTCCCGGCTCTTTGCTCAGTGATCACCTCTGAAGGGACTCAAGAGATTCAAGGGATTTCTCAAGGGACTCAAGGGATTAGGTAGCCAGGGATTGAGTCTGGATCAACTACATGTAAGGCAAAAATGCCCTGCTTGTTGTTCTCTTTTTCCAGTCCCCCCCCTCCCTCTGCCTTTATATCAATTCTTCAATCACTGGCATCCTGTGTGAACTTCCTTCTCTCCTCCTCCCCGAAGTACCTAAACCACAAGGCTGGGTTTCCAGTCAGGGCAGTGGTGGTGGTGGTGGTGGGGTTCTCCCAACTCCTCTCCCAGCCCTGCTGCCTTCAGTTGCTAGAATTCTCCTGGGATTTAGAGTTCCCAAGGGATCTCTTTGAGTGTGAGTCTATGAATGGTGCCTGGATGTGCAGGTCAATCCAGCAGGTTCTTAGCTTTTGTTCCGAGTGAACCTGATTTCCATGGATGTCCAGATAACAAGCGGAAAATGAACACTGAGTAGCTCAGGAGACAGAGGTGAAATGGCTGTGGCAGGAAAGTTATTAGCTGTGCCTCTCCCTCTGTTCTGGGCTTTGAAGGGTCATCAGGCTGGTTCCCTTTGACATTTTCTGTGCAACCCCAATAAACCCTTTGAAAAGGGCTGGGACGGCAGGCTGGGCTGCAAGGGGGGATTATTTGGCAGTGGGGCTGCCGTGCCTCTGCCCCCAGCAGCAGCAGGAGCAGCAAAGCATCCTGACCTCCCTGCAGTGTCTCTGATTCAAAGGGACAGGATTGTCCTAGGTCTACAGAGAGAGCCCCAGGGCCAGGGGGTCAGTGCTAGCCCTGGAAAGCGAAGGAAGTGGAGGAGGACGAAGGCGGATTCCTTCCCAATGGGAGCTATCTGAGTTTGAAAGACACTTCAGAGGCCAGAGCAGTAATCCCAAGGGTAGGGCACTTCATTGCACAGGCTCACCTGGGTTCAATCTCTGGCATCCCTCATGGTCCTCAAGCCCTGCCAGAAGTGACCCCTAAACACAAAGTCAGGAGTAAGCTTTGAGTACAGCCAGGTATGGCTACAAAACGAAACAAAACAATGTAAAACTTTTAAACTTTATTGATTGATTGGTATTTGGTCCACACCCGGCAGTGCTCAGGGGTTACTCTTGGCTCTGTACTCAGTAATCACTCCTAACTTGGGGGGACCATATGGGATGCCGGGAATTGAAGCGGGTCCCTTCTGGGCCGGCTGCATGCAAGGCAAATGCCCTACCACTATGCTATGTCTCCGGCCTCACAAAATAATTTTAAAGGGACTTTTAGTGTGCCCAGTTGCCTGGAGGGTGCCTGTGGGGTGGGAGTGAGGGGGTCTGGTGTCTCCAGTAAACAGAGCAGGAATCATGGTGGACATCTATCCACAGCCCCGAATAGACTTTCTTTCCACCACAAATGCTATGTCAGGGTGTGTTTTATTTGGGGGAGATGGCAAGAGACCCCACCCAGCAATCACAGACAAAACATGGGTGAGCCCCATCCGCATTCCCATCAGCCTTTGCCCATGGGGCTGCCCTGCCACCGCGTCTCCCCAGCTGCTCAGTGACTCAAGCTATGGGGCGCTCACCACTTCCCTTGGGACTCGGGCCCACGAAGGCTTGTGCTCTTCCTCCCAATGTTTCCCAGCCACCTCTCAGCCGCAAGCTCCTTTCCTGAGGGGCCTGCAGCTCCCTCACTGTGCCGCAGAGCTTGACTCATCTGGACTTTGGGCGGAGCTGGTGGCGAGCATCTTTGGGACTTTCACCTGGGGCTCTTTGCTCTCCCTCCTTCTGGGTCTCCACAGGGAGCTCAAGAAAATGGTCTCTCTGGTAGCTCCTTTTAGGCCCCAAGTGAGGATTGATGTCCTTTCTGTCCCTTCGTCTCTCTGTCTCTGCCTCTCTCTTTCCCCTCAGACTTTAAACTTGCTGACAATGTGAATTGTCTCGGCCATTTCTGTGCGCACCATACATGGTGGATAGAGCAAGTCCCCCACATTCTCTCAGACCGCACACCTCCCTGGCCTCCCCTGGACACCACACAGACCCCGGGATGGAAGCTTTAGCCTGTGGAGGAGAGATATTTGCCTGTGGTGTATGACTGGACAATGTGCATCTCAGGCCCTTCATGTCTCTTGACACCAGCTCTCAGAGCTGACCCATCTGTCCCCCTGAGGAGAGCCTTGAACTAGCAGCCCCCTCCCCCAGAGGCAATTAGAGGCCATTCAGCTGAGTCTGCTGGACCTGCCCTCATAAACCCCATTCACTCTTGAGGTGTGAAAACTGGGGCTGCACCTCCGGGGCCCCAGCCCGCATGCTAGATTCCAGGGATCCTTTCCTTCTAATTAGTCGGGATTTGCTAAAACAGCTCTCGTTTTCCTTATTGTAAAAGCCAGAAGACAATGGCGCCTATTGCTCAACCAACGTGCTGGATTCCTGGTCCCTTGGTCCTCAGCTCTCCTTTCCCCCGCTGAAAGGGGAAGGCAGGCAGCTACCCTGTTTGGCTATTCATTAAGGAAAGGCAAAGGCTTCCATTATTGTCATTGTCGTGTTTCCCCCTTTGCACAGTACCACATGCAAAGGGATTTCTTTAGCAGGTCGACCTGCTCATCAGGGAAAAGACAGGTTCCAGGAGGTGAAAGAAAAGGCCCTCGGTGGGCGGGTCTCCAAATGGACTGGCTGCTCTGGGTAGGGCCATTTACTGGGTACTGGAACAAGGTACTGCAAGGAGACTGAGTTCCTACTTCCAGTGAGAACTTCATCGACTTGCACTTTGGGGGTACTCCTAGGCCCCCATGTACGCACTCGGGAGCTTGAGGATTTCGCCTTTTAAAAAAGATTTTACTTTTATTTATTTTTGTTTTGTGGGGCCACATCCTGAAGCTGTCAGGGGTTACTCCTGGCTCTACTCTCAGAAATCCCTCCTGGCAGGCTCGGGGGACCATATAGGATGCTGGGGAATGAACCTGGTTTTAGCCAGGGTGGGCTGTGTGCAAGGCAAAGCACGCTATCCACTGTGCTATCTCTCCGGCCCCAGTAAACATATTTCACCTTAAGCTGCAAAACTAGAAACTCTCTTGATCTTCTCAGACAGTTGGTCCTTAAAGACTTTCCAGTGCCTCGATCTCTCCAAAATGTCTCCAGTGTACCCCCAAACTGCCGGAAAACTTAGTTCCTATTTGGAGATATTTTCTGGGCCTCCCTCTTTCCATCAGGTGGTGGTGGGGGGGATACTTGCAGTGGCGCTAAGGGCCACCAACACTGCTCTGGGGGGGGGGGGGTTCATGGGGGTCAGGAAAGGATTCAGAGGCCTCCTGTGCGGTGTGCCAGGTAGGCACTCTGCCACTTGAGCTCCCATCTTGGGGCCCACCTTTTCTTTGCCGTGCTGGTGCTCTGGGTTGCAAACTGTCCTCTGGGACCTCTGAGCCGTCCCCCAGGCCCCTCGCTAGGGTCTCCTTCCCCATCCCAGAGATCTCTGTGCTGGCGCAGAGAGTCCAGCAGTAGCCCGGGAGTGAAGTGAGTTTTGGGTGCACAGCTGGGTCCACTGTAGGAGATTCCCGATGCGTCCAACTCCTGCAAGCAGACTTGGGGTGCGGGACTCCGGGCCTCTGCTCTGGGGGTGACCCTCGCTCGGGCCTTCCAAGGCCTTGGGGGTGGCCAGGCACACGTCGGGTGGCGGAGGTGGGGGGCAGCCGAATGCCAGCAGGCCCGGGGGGCCCCGGAGGGGTGGTGGGCCGGCAGGGGAGGCGGGGGACGCCGCGGCACCCCGGCCCAGGCTCGGGCGGCTCGGGAGGCAGGTGCCGGGTCTGGGAAGGAAGGAGGAGCCCTCGGGGCGAGCCGGGGGGCGGGCAGGAGGCGGGGCGCGGCGCGGGGCCCCCGATCGCAGCCAGCCGCTCGCTCGCTCGCCCGCCCGGGCCGGCCCTGCACTCGCCGCCCGCGCCCCGGAGGGCCCGGGGCTCGCTCCGTCCGCGCGTCCGTGCGTCCGTCCTCCTGCCCGTCCGTCCGTCCGTCCGCCGCCCGCCCGGCTTGGGGCTCCTCCCGGCTGCACGGGCCGGGTCCCCCGCGCGCATCGGGGTCCCGGAGCCCCCGGCCCGGCCAGACCCGAGCAGCGGCGGGACATGCGGGTAAGTGGCGCCGACTCCGGAGCAGCGGGCCCGGCGGGCGGGCGGGCGGGGAGCCGGGCCGCAGGCTCCGGGAGGCTCCGGAGCGGGCGTGCCGCGAAGCCGTCAGGTGGGGGAGCCCTCCTGCAGACGCCCCCACCAGCGGAGGGAGCCCCTCCAGAAACCCCAAGTTGGGGGAGACCCTGCAAGACCCCCACCAAGCTAGGGAGCGCCTCAAAGGCCCCCCAGCGAGTGGGGAAGCCCTTCCAAAGACTCTCCAAGTTGGGGGGCCCCTCTAAAGACCCCCATTAAGAGGGGGACCCCTCCAACCCCCATCAGGTGGGGGAGCCTCTCTGAAGACCCCCCCGAACAGGTGGGGTACCCCTCCAAAGAACCCCAACAGGTGGGGGAACCTCTCTAAAGACCCTCATTAAGATAGGGAGCCCCTCCAAACCCTCCATCAGGTGGAGGAGTCTCTCCAGAGATTCCCCCATCAGGTAGGGGAGCCCTTCCACAGACCCCCAAATTGGGGGAGTCCCTCCAAAGACCCCCATTAAGAGGGAGAGCCCCTCCAAAGACCCCCATCAGGTGCTGGGGGATACTCTCCAAAGACCCCATCAGATGGGGAAGTCCCACCAAAGACCCCCATTAAGAGAGGGAGCCCCTCCAAAGACCCCCATCAGGTGCTGGGGGATACTCTCCAAAGACCCCATCAGATGGGGAAGTCCCACCAAAGACCCCCATTAAGAGAGGGAGCCCCTCCAAAGACCCCCATCAGGTGCTGGGGGATACTCTCCAAAGAACCCATCAGATGGGGGAAGCCCCTCAAAAACTCCATCAGGTGGGGCAGCCTCTCCAAAGAACCCCAAAGTGGGCTAGCCTCTCCAAAGACCCTCATTAAGTTGAAGAGCCCCTCCTAAGACCCCCATTAGGTGGGGGACCCCTTCATAGGCCCCCATTAAGTCGGGGAGCCCCTCCCAAGAGCCCCCATCACCCCGGCCCGGGCCACGAACAAAGCTGGGGCCGCGCCACGCGAGGTGCGGAGGGAGGGCGCTCCCGGCTCGGGCAGATGGGGTCCCCGTCTTCCCCGCGGGGTGCGCACCCCGAGAGCCGGCGCCGTCGGAGCCAGCCGCGGGAGCCCCTGGCCGGGCCCGCGGCAGTGTTGGGGTGCAGCTGCCCCCATCTCCATCTGGATCCCCTTAACCTCCGGAGCAGGAATTCCTGCCCCAGCCCGAGCCCCGCCGGCACCGCCCCGCGCGCGCGTCCTGTGTCCGGGTCCCGCGCCTGACCGCCCACTCCCAGGCATGCCCAGGCCGGGCTGCCAGCGGCCACGACCACCCCCGTCGCCTCCAGAAGCCCCCCGGGGGAGCTGCACTGGCCCTGGACTCAGCGCCCCGGGCCCGGGATGTTGCCGTGTGTGCGGTGCGTTTTGGGGAGGTCTGGGCTGGAAGGGGTCACTCACTGCCCCTCTCCCCTCGCCAGCCACCGCTTTGCCACCTGGCTAGGTTGGCAGAGCTTCAGGTCCTCGCACCCCTGGGCAGCGGCTCAGCCTGGGGCCTGGAGCAGAAAGGCGCCGTCGGGCTCAGGTTTCCAATACCCCGAACTGCCAAGCATTGTGCCCCCTCGACAGCCCTGGAGGACCCGCGCGTGCCAGGCCCTCCTCTGCAGGTGCAGGAGGCTGGGGCCCCGGGGACCAGCCAAGCTCCTGGCCAAACACCGGCACTGCCAACTGCCTCTTGCTGGGAGTTTGGGGGAGCCCTCTGTGGCTGTCCCCTAAGGCAAGCCGGGCACCTGAGTGGCAAGCACACAGCCCTCCAGCACCTCCAAAAAGCCTGAGTGGCTCTAGCTGCCCCTGCCACCTTCTGCTTCAGGTGCGGTGTTTCCCCGTCTCCAGGAGGGCGAGACTCTCCATCCCAGGCCCCGAACTTGTGCCCACATGCCCGTTCGGGTTCACGTCCACGGCTCCCGGCGAACACCCCACCCAAAGAGGGGTGACGGCTGCTAGTGGTTTTCCTCCGTTTCAAAACAGCGTCTGCTCTCATCTGCTCGGGAGATCTGTGGTTGGGACAAGATGCGTCGCCTCCCTGGGACGGGCAGTGTGGAGGGATTGGCACAATGGGCAGAGCAGGAAGGGGCCCCGGTTTCCGAGCCCATGACAAGTCCAGATGCCCAAGGAAGACACAGGTCAAAGCCCAGCCTGCTCCCTGCTGTGGACTGGCACCGGGGTGGGAAGGAGTGAGGTGGAAGGTACCTCAGAGAAATGCCACTGCTGCCCTCCTGCCCTTCTGCAGAGAATCTGGGGGCTTGGGACTTACTGTGGGGTCTGCCTGCCATGGGGCATAGGAGCCCGGCTTGGAGCAGTTTTCTCGCTGGCCCTTTTCCATCCATGGATTTCCTATTTTCCCAGGCTCAGTTTCTTATATATTTGAATATGAATGTGTAAAAATGTGTGTGTGTGTGTGTGTGTGTGTGTGTGTGTGTGTGTGTGTGTGTGTGTGTGTTTGCTCAGGGTATCTAACACCAACTACTTCTTTCTTTAGTCTGTTTGGTGTTCATAATATCTCCAAAGGATTGAATCAACTCTTTCCTCTCTCTCTCTCTCTCTTTTTTTTTTTCCTATCCTCAAAGCATAAGTGAAAGGGATATTGCCAAATTGCTGGAAGCCATATGTGGTGGAAGCAACAAAAATCTGGGATTGTTCTTCACCTGCATATTTCACCCTGCTTTTAACTTTGGGGGCAGCTGACGTCCTTCCTTTTTACTTCTGGGATAGTTCAGTGTGTTTCTGGGCCACCACAGGATGCCTGCTCCTACATGAAGGGAGAGGCTTCGTGGAGGGGCCGATCTCTGAAATAAGGCCCAGCTTATCTGGGAAAGCCTTCGTCTATTGTGATCTCCCCCCACCCCTCCCCAGCTTCCTTTTCACCCCTCTGGCATCCCTCTCCCTCATCAATGAGCATCTTTAGCCAGCAGCAGTCTTTCAGCCTTACACTTGAATATGTAGTCTTGAGGGTTTTACTGTTGCAGTTGGCTGGGGGTAATTCCTTCTTTCAATATTCATTAAGCAATTATGGATATAAACATTCAATACTGAGCATGACCTGAGAGATAGTGCAGTGGCACTTGCCTCGTACACAGCTGGTAAGGATTCGATCCTCAGCGCCCCATATGCTCCCCTGAGCTCTACCAGCAGTGATCCCTGAGCTTAGGATGCTTAAGCCCAAAGCACCACCGTGTGTGTCCCCCAAAACAAACAAACAAAAATTCCCTAGTGAAGACCAGAGAAGTAGTCTATGGAAGGTAAAGTGCTTGCAGCCCTGCTACCACATATGGTCCTCTGGACACCACCAGGAGCAGCACTGGATGTGACTCAAAAAAAAAAAAAAAAAGTCCCCTAGCAAAGCAGAAAGGAGGGGGTGAGGGTTCCCCCAACCTTTGAATTCCTGGCTAGTTTCCATCATGCATCTTGAAGTATATCCAAAAGTCCAGAAAAAAAATCTGACCTGGGGATTGGGAATCACTCCTATAATAAAAAGATGAGAAGGCCTGATAATTTCTAGACTGGGCCACCTTTTAAGGTAAAAACTATTAGCAGTAATAACCCATGAGGGGAGGCCTGCCTTCTTCCACCCCCAGATGTGGCTTCACCCTGGAGACTGGCCTGCTACTTGGCACAGTCCTCGCAGTGGCCCTACCCCAGAGCAGGTGATTGTCAGCCTCTCCACCCTGTCGGCCCTGTTTACCTGCTAAATTTAACCCTCCGCCCCCTCCAGCCCAGTTTGCCCGGCTGGCTGGAGGTCTGGCTACAGGCCGGCCTGGGACAGTGTTTCCTGACTCCTTTGCCCCTGCGGTTGCACTTGGGGCTTTCTGTGCTGCCGAATCCTCTTCTAGACTTTCTAAAGTTGGTCTCTCTCCTCCGCTTCTCCACCCATATGGCTTTCTTCCCAACTCTTTCCTCCTGGGCCATTTCCACCTAGATGGGTCCTGGGGGAGAGACTGTCTCCTCCCTGATCTTTCCAGAGCTTGTGTCGAGGGTTATGTAGAGGGAAACCTAACCCAGCACTCACTGAAGACCCTCAGAATCCCCTTGCAAACCCCTGGATCTCATTTAAGCAAGTATAGTGCTGGCTGTTGTGTGGACCTTAAAGAGATAGGGGGTGATGCTCATCATCATCTCCTTTTGCACCCCCACTCCTACACACACACACACACACACACACACACACACACACACACACACACACACACACACACACACACACACACCCAGAACCCAATCTGTATGTCCTGTTGTTTGCATAACTGCCCTATTGTGAGGTTTATTGAGGGGAGGGACCCATGGTAGTTTTGCCTCTCTGGATCACAATTGTTTTCTATAAGGTGGGGGTATTGGAGCCGACCGCCCCCCACCCCAGGTCCCCTCGAGTGTTAAAGGCTGTTGCTTTAAGTGGTTGGGGTTTTAGGAATCCCTCTGCTGTGGGCCAGCTCAAAGACTGGTGCTTGCTTTAGCTGGTGGGGTTTTAGGGATCCCTTTGAGTGGGCCAGTCCTCAGGCTGGTGCTTGCATTAGCTGCTTGGGGTTTTAGGGATCCCTCTGCTTTGGGTCAGCCTACAGCGGTGGAAAGAGCCAATCAGAGTGGCATTTGTGGAAGGGGCCGGTTCGGGCGCTGCCGCTCACACAGTCGCTGTTTCACAGGCCCTGGTCTCCGGGGCTGCGTTTGTGGTCGGGATGGAGGCTCTGGTTGTGCTCCTGGTTTGGGACTCAGCCCTGGCTGGGGCCCCTGCGGTTACCCGGCATCCCGGGGATTAGGGTGAGCCTCTGGCCCAGCGTCGGTGGCTTTGGGGTTGGGGCACCCAAAATCCATTCTTCAGCAGGTTTCCAGTCCTCTGTGGGCCACTTCCCTGAGCCCAGAATTGAGAACTTCTCAAAGGTGGCTCTTGTCTACTTGATTCAGAAAGGGCCAAGTGTGGGTTTCAATTCCCCCACTTAATGTAGAAAGGGCCGAAGATTGAAAGAGTCTGGTGAGGGTAGGAGTGGTGGGGCACTTGCCTTGCATGCAGAGACCTGGGCTCCATCCCCCACACCCCATGTGAGCGGTTCCCTGGAGCACCCATCAGGAGTGGTTCCTGAGTGCAGAGCCAAAGTAGTCCTGAGTTCTGCTGGATGTAGCCCCCAAGAAGACAAAACGAAACAAAATGATCTCAAAAGCCAAAAGGAGAAAACAAACAAACAAAAAAACCCAAAAGGTCTTAGTTTTCAAACTTCAATCCCCAAAAGTCACTTGAGAGTTGCTTGTCTTGAGTCCTGCTTGGAGGAGCTAAAAAGGGAGAAACCCGGCGACAAAGGCTTTTGGACCCCAACTCAGGGCAGTCCTGGATTAGTGCTGAGATGACCCCCTGACCCGCTTTCCTAGTTCTGGGCTTTTCTGTAGTGCCCTGCTGCCTTCATGGCTCTCTGGTAGGTTTCCCTCACCTCTCTCCATTCTCTGCCCAGCCAACAGCCTGGGGTGCTGGGTGCTTCATCTGTAGGAAATTGAGGTCTAGTAGAATCCATCAGAGACTCATCTAGAAGAGTCTTCTCCCCTATTCCTTGAGTGGTGGATTCTTGGATTCTGGGAAAATACGAGTAAGAAATTACTAGAGTACTTCCTACACATCTTGCGTGAGACACCAGCCCTGCAGTCAAGGCCCTTAAACCTTCAAAGGGATTTCGTGTTTCAGGCTAGACTCTGAGAAGTGCTACATCTTGCTCAGGTTCAGGAGCCGATGAGTTGTGGGGCAAAGGTCTGCATCAGGGTATCTTCAATTATCCTACTGCCTTATTTATTTTTTGTCTTTGGGCCACACCTGGGGACGCTCAGGGGTTACTCCTGGTTCTGCACTCAGAAATTGCTCCTGGCTTGGGGGACCATATGGGACGCTGGGGTACATGCGAGGCAAACGCCCTACCTCTGTGCTTTCGCTCCAACCCCATTTCCCACTGCCTTTTTCTTTCCTACTGCTTTTTGACATAGAAGTACTTTTGCTTGTTTGTTGTTTGGGGGAGCCACACCTGGTGGTGCTCAGAGGTTACTCCTGGCTCTGCGCTCAGGAATCTTTCCTGGCAGTGCTCCAGGGAACCATATAAGACATTGAGATTGTTGAACCCAGGCCAGCCATGTGCAAGGCAAGTGCTTTACCTGCTGTACTATGGCCCCGTTTCCTGCTGGAAAATTTTTATGTAGTCCTGGATAAATGGGTATATAAAATAGGCATACATAGCAAATGACAATAAATCATAAATTCTTCTATTTTCACAGAATATTTAACAGATATTTTAACAGATGAATAGATTAAAACAACAACAACAACAACAACAATGCCTGCCCTCATGGCTCACAGCCTAAAGTTTTGAAGCTCGGTTTTAGATTGTCCTAGCGGGACAGAGCATGAGACCAGAGGCTGTAGAAAGTTTAGACACTTGAGACTGAGACAAGATCTCCAGCATTTGGCTCCTGGTTCATAGGTCATGTCGGGCAGGGCAACTTCCTGGGCCTCAGTGTTGTCCCTTGTACAAGGGACCCTGACTTTGCATTGACCCCACACACTTGCTCTGATGCAGGCACTGGTGAGATGTTATGTGTATAAAACAGTATGTTCATGTTGGAAGCTTATGAACGTAACTGATAGGGGTCCCCAAGTTAGGAGGTTAGAATTCCTTGACCCCTTGCTCCCGACTATCCAAAGCCTGGGGGATGCTCTACGTGAACCCCCAGATACCTACTACTTATATCAACTGTGCTGGTGGAGGGTGAAAAGAGACCACTCTGGTCAATGCTGACTGAGTCCAATGGAGCTGTGGTGTCATTTGCCAGAGATGGGTGGGAGCAGAGGCCCCCCGACTTGTGGAACAGTCAATGACAGAAGAGACAAGCTTGCAGAACTGGTTGTCAGAAGGGAAAGACACTGTGAGGCCGGAAATTAGGCTGAGCACTTGGCAGAAAAGGAAGCGGTCTTGCTGACCCCAACTCAGACAAAGCTCTTGTTCCATTTGGGTTCTGTTTTGTTTTCGGGACCACTCAGGGCTTAGTCCCTACTCTATAATCAGCCCTTCTCTTCTGGAAGGGCTCAGGGGACCATATGCAGTGCTGGGGATAAAACCTAGGTCAACCATGAACAAGACACGTGTCTCTTCAATCCACTGTGCTCAAACCTTGAGCAAGACGAGTGTCTGTCTGACTGGCTCCAAGTTCCTTGTTTGAACTAAATAGATGCTGCTCCATCTATGTAGTGTTTGAGAACCACTCAAAATCTTGACATGTCTTTTCTTATTCTTACCAAGGTAACTTCCACCAAGACAAATGTCAAACTAGTTTTTCCTCTAGAGGGCGAGGCCAGAGGTGAGCCCCACCCCGGAGCCAGGTCTGTGAGCCAGTGTCGCTGGTGGTGTAGTTATGAAGGGAAAAGCTTTCAAGGTCTTCTCAGCAAACTTGTGAGGGAGAAGGAGCCGGTTCAAGACACGGCCGGGCCAGAGGAGCAAACTTGAAAGTGCACTTCCGCCTACAGGCACTGGAATTGAGACATTTAAAAGTCTGAGTCAGCCCAAGCCAACTGCCTGCTGGAGGCGATCCAAGACCTTCCTGTGACCGCAGGGGATCTCTGGCCAACCCGAAGGGACCCACTTGCTTTTCTGGCTCTGGGCCCTTCTCCAGGGTGGAACCAAGGCAGCATTTAGAGAGTTGGAACAGGACCTTTCACTTGTCCTGGACGGGCCAGCCCAAGCCTTGCTCCCTTTCTAGAAACTTCCTAGCTTTCCAAGGAGAGAGCTATGTCACTAACAGCCATTGCCAAAGGGGTTCCTTATTCCTGGTATTAACAGTTTTTACACTTTTCAGATATTATGTAGACTAGATATTTCTAGATATTTCCGGATGTTAATAGAGGGTTTTTACATTTTCTAGATAATACTCTCTTGATCTCCCCTGCAACTTAGACCATAATTCAGGGCTGTAGCCATAGGACAGTGGCTAGGGTGCTGGGTGCTTGCCACACTCTTGGCTGACCTGGGTTTGATCCCCAGCATGCCCCTGGTGCAGTTCCTATAAAATAGTGCTCCTGAATTTTAGTCGTTTTCATCCTAGTAACCTCTTACAGACACATAACAAGTATGCGGTAT